>NC_136999.1:43688943-43896443 GCF_032717465.1 Coenobita brevimanus | reverse complement strand
TCTTCCTTACGGCATCCATCTCAATTAACATCCTTCCATCCTCTGCTTATACTCACACGTTCTTCCCAGACTCTTCTTTCGCACCCTTTTCACCTCCTTCCAAAACATTTTCTTATTCTGTTGAAAATTCTCAGTCAACCACCTACCCCACCTCTCATCTGCTGCCACTTTAGCATCATGCACAGCCCTTCTTGCCCTATTCCTCTTTTCCTTATACCTCTTTTATGACACCTTATCCTTCCTCTGCAGCCACACTTCATATGCATGTCTCTTCTCAGCCACAGCCATACTTACTTCCTCGCACCACCATTCACTTCCTTTTCTTACACCACCACCCACACATCTCACACCACACACCTCTTCTGCATGCCCCACCACAGTACTCTTAAACAACTGCCATTCCTCCTCCACACTGCCATTTTCCTGATCTTTCACTACGTTCCACTCATTTTTCAATTTCTCCTGATACTCTATAATTTTCTCTCTTTTATCCAACTCACTCACTTTCAAAACCTCCCTGCCACACCTAACTCTTCTATCTCTCACCCATCTCTTACTCTTAACTATCCCCCCACCAGGTAGTAGTCAGACATAGCTCCACCCTCCCCTCTCAGAACTCTCACATCCAACAATCTTCCTATTACATTCTTGGGCACAACAACATAGTCCATCAGTGTTCTACCAACAACCCTTCCACTCTCCTGTCTCACCCATGTATACTTATAAATATCTTTCTTCTCAAACAGGGTATTTCCAATCACAATCTCTTGCTCAATGCACATCCCTACCATTCGTTTCGCATTTTCATTTCTTCCAGGCACACCATGCATACCAACTACACATTTAACTGCTACATTTCCCACACTAGCATTCAGATCTCCCATCTTGACCACATTCACCTTTGCTCCAAAACTCTGCAGACACTCATCAACATCATTTCAGAAAGACTCCCTCTCCGTAGAAGATATTCCAAAACGTCCTTGCCATTCCCAACATTTGCCAAAAATATCTTCGATCCTTCCCTTAGTCCCAAAGGGGTAGTTTTAACGCCCCCCCCCCCACACACACACTTTATTGTTAGTCATTTTAATTAACTCGAGATTTTAGCCGTATTTACCTCAATTCAGAAGTACTGTTTGATGTGTAACAGTAAGAAAACCAGTAGTACTATTCATGTTTTTTAAAAGTTTTAGGAATATTCTAGAGTTTTTGTATTTCATGTGGCATGGTAGTTATCTGAGGACCAAAATTCTCACCTTAGGTAGATGGACTGATAGAAAGATATCTGTAGGAGACCCATTTGTTCTAAAACATTTTATGAACGTTGTATATATTTCATTAAATATACTTGTTTGAAGACTCCAAATATAAATTTCTGTGACGTCTCCATATAACATTTTGTCCAGCAAGTATAGTAGGTAAGTATGGTAGGTGGAGGTGCCCATCATCCATCCATTTAGTGTAGCAGTACTCTTGTTTTTAGGGTAGATCTTCACTGAGTGTCAAGCCGAATGATTTCCTGTAAACCAGAAAATCATTTACAACGCTGGGTGGTAAACTTATAACTAACCAACACGCGTTCCTTGCGTGACAAGGAGTGGGTTGGCGGAGGGTTAGTGCTCCTTCACGGCAAACAACTAACTAAAAATACGAACCAGAATCCTCGTACTAAGACAGACCAAAAGGTGGCGACTAAAGACCGAACAAAGGAGATGGTACAGATTGCGAAATGGAATGTAAGGGGTGCAAATGATGAGGAGAAAGAAAGGGAGAATGTCCAGTTGCTTGAGGCCGCAAAAGTGGATTCATGTGGATTAATTGAAAATAAATGGTGAGGTGAGAGTGTGACATAATTGGAGTATGGATGGGGTGTATGTGCGGGAGTGAGAGAGAATGAAATGGCAAAAGAAGGAGTATGTATCCTTATGTGCAAAAGATGGAAGGAGAATAAAGAAAAGTATGGATCAGTTGGTTCAAGAATTGTCTGGGTAAGATTGAAAGTTGGACTGCAAATGTGGGTGATTGTGTACGTGTATGCGCCAACTCAAGATCGTACAAGCAGAGTGAAAGAAGTGTTCTGGACAAATGTGGAAGCGTGCATTGAAAAGTTTGAAAGGAATGAGAGAGTATTTTTGATTGCGGATATGAATGGAAAACTAAGGAATGTGAAGGGGGATAGAGCAGTTGGTGAGTGGGGTGTGCCTACAGCAGTGGATGAGAATGGTAAGGCTCTTGTGGACATTTGTCCTGGGAGGAGGTTAGTGATAGCCAAAACCCTCTTCAGGCACAAAATGATCCACAGGTATACGTGGTGAGTGATGAGAAGGGTGGGTGGTGAAATGAATGAACGGAAGGCGATGATTGTGTATGTGGATGATAGAATGAGAGGGTGTGTAATGGATGCAAGAACATATAGAGGTTCGGGACGTGGACTTTCTGACCACCAGTTGGTGGTGGTGAAAGTCAAGGTCGAAATGAGGTGGAGGAAAAGAAGGACAGGTGGAAACAGTTCTTACAAAGTGTGAAAAGGTTGCAAGATGATGGAAAAAAGGCACAATACAAGAGAGAAGTGAAGTATAGGAGCGATTGGTAAATATGACTTGGAGCAGATGGGGGACGTGGAAGGTGTGTGCAAGATATTCACCTTAGAAATCTGTGCATCATGTGAGGAGGTGTTTGGGGTGAAGAGAAGACGAAAGGGGGTGCAAGGAAAATCATGGTGGAATGAAGATGTGTGACAGGCTGTGGCACAAAAAAAGAAAGCATATAGTGAGTGGACGAGAAACAGAGGCGTGGAGGAAGCTGAGAGACAGAAGATGGAGTTATATGTGGATAGGAAGAGAGAGGCGAAAAAATTAGTAAGACAGAGTAAGAAGAGAGTGGATGAGGAATTTGTAATGAATTTGAGTGTAAAATGGAGAGAACGTAAGAAAATGTTCTGGAAAGAGGCAAAAAGAATTAGACTGGGTATTAAAGAAGTTAGTGGTGCAGTGAAAGATAAATATGGTACATTAGTGTGGAGAAGGGAGAAAAAGTGAACAAATAGAGAGAAAGCTTTAAGGAACTGTTGAACATAGAGAATGAAAGTAATGTGAGTGTAAGTGGCTGCGGAAAGGCTGGGAGAAGGAGGTATGAGAGAAGAGGGGAAGTAATCAGTAGGTTGGAAGTTGTGGAATCAATGAAGAAAATCAAAATGGAGAAAGCCCAAGGAATTGATGGAGTGTGTAGTGAAAATAATGCTCAGGCATGGGGGAGAGATTGTTGTAGAATGGATGTGGAAGATTTGCAGATTGGCCTAGGAGGAAGGTGAAGTCCCAGAAGATTAGAAGTCAGGTACAATTATTTCCTTCTTCATAGAAAAAGGGGAAGAAGAAATGTGTGGTAATCAGAGGCATTTGTCTTCTTAGTGTAACAGGAAAAGTATATGGCAGGATATTTATTGACAGAGTTAGAGAAATAACAGAGGAATTAGTTGGAGAAGAATGGGGAAGTTTTTAGGAAGGGAAGAGGTTGTGTACTGTAGGTCAGATTCTTAGGTCCTTAATGACAAAGAAATTGTATGCAGCCTTCATGGATTTGGAGAATTCATATGGCAGGTTGGACAGACAAGGATTGTGGAAACTATTAAGAATATAAGGAGTAAATGGAAAGTTGTTGAATACCTTGAGGCGTATGTATGAGGGTGCTAAGACTGCAGTGCATGTGTACAGTGAACTAAATGAATTTTTCTATTTGAAGGTTGGACTGAAACAGAGATGTGTCATGTCTCCATGGATGTTCAATTTGTATATGGATGGGGCTATAAAAGTGATACAAGGTAGGGCAGTGGGTGTTCGAGTGGCCCTGATGAGGGAGGGCAGTGTATGGAAACTTCCTGTGCTGTTGTTTCCAGATGAAACTGTGTTGTTAAGTAAAAACGAAGGGGAGCTGCAAGGTTTGGTAAATGAGTCTGGGAGAGTGTATAAGAAACGGAATCTATAGGTGAATGTAGGGAAGAGTAAAGTTATGATCTTCGGGAGAAATGAAGTCACTGAATGAACAGTGTGGCTGGATGAGGAGGAAATTGAAAATGTGAGTACATTCAACTACTTGAGTAATGAGATGAGTAAGGATGGAAGTTTAGAGGGTGAAGTGCTTGAAAGGATACAGCATGGAAGAAAGGTTGCTGGTTCTTTGAAAGCAGTGATAAGGAACGGGAAAGTGAGCAGGGAAGTGAAGAAAGTATTGTGATACCAACTTTAATGTATGGATGTGAAGCTTGGACCTTGCTGGAGGAACACAAGTCAAGAGTGCGATCAGTGGAAATGAGTTATTTCAGAGGAACATGTGGAGTTACATCGAGAGGCAGGTTAACAAATGAGGAACTGAAGGAGTGTTGTACTGCTGATGAGGATGTGATAGGAAGCGTTAAGAAAAACACATTGGTGGTTTGGCCACGTGGAAAGGATGGAGAACAAGAAACTGACGAGGAGAGTGTATGTGAGTGAGGTGGAGGGGGGAAGAGGGAGGCTGAGACCAAGGATGAAGTGGAAGGATGGAGTGGAGAGGTAAATGCGAGAGACGGGTGTGAGCTGGGAGTATGGCAGTGAAATGGCAGGGGACAGGCCGACATGGAGGCAATTTGTTTGTTGCTACCCCTTACGGGATTAAGGTGTATGGCAATAGATAGACAGATGGAAGTATAATGAATTTAAGAACTGTAAAAGTTTTCCACTGTGCATGTCTATATACGGTATCCACTTGTTAGCTGAAGAACAGCGAGGATGCATGACAGGTGTGGGCATCCATCATCAGCTCACTCGATACAGCACCTTGTGTAAAGTTGCAACAATAGTGTTTCAGCCTACATAGATCACATGACTCACAGGCGCCATGTTGCCTCCCAGTGGGGTGGGTAAGTTGAATGGTCAGGGCGCTTTTTCATGCTTTTATTTGTGATTAACTGGATTTCTTCATTTAATATGCCTTGCTGTATTTCCTGGCGACGCTGTACCAATCTGGACAAGAGAAGATGATGCACAGATTTCCCATAAATTCTAAGAGAAGAAAGTAACGGGAAGTTAAAATCAGGTGGGAAAATTTGAGATCTAATGGTGACACGTCTGCAATAAGTCATAATGTGTGTTTTTTTTAAAGATATTTCATTTGATCCCTGAAACACTTCTTTGCCATACTTTGCCACACAATGTCTGACCACATTTCCGTCTCCTGCTTCATCCTTTTTCTCCCGGCTGGTTGACATTCTCTCAGATTCCATTCACCCAGATCGGATCCGGCATACTCACGTGCCAGGCCTGGAATCCTGGCTAAAAAGAATTCGTTCGGCACTCAACTGTCCTCTTCAGCTTTCTGGCAGCGATCCTGCCAGTATCCGTGCTGATCTTGTCACTCCCATCCCTGATAACCCTTTGTACCCTACCTGGACACGTACGACTCCTGCTGTGCACTACACGCCCTCTGCCACTGCTTCTGACCGTTTACCAATCCTCTCACAGCTCTCCATCATTGAAATCCTTAACTCCATTGCCAGCACCTGCCCTTCCCATCCTATTCACGTCTACACTGACTGTTCTGTCCTCGTTAACGGCTGAGCGGGAGCTGCTTGCGTTGCCTTTACTAACTCTACTTCCCACGTCTTCTCCACCTTCCACTGTCTTCCGAATTGGGCCAGCAGTACCCAGTGTGAACTATCTGCTATACACTCTGCCCTTGACTTCCTTCTCTGTCATGACCTACCAGGTCTCATCATCAGCTATTCCCAAGCTGCCCTTGCCTTACTTTGCAACCCCCCCCCAACACCCCTCCCCTCTCTTTGCCCCCCTCTACTCCCGCCTCCATCAGGCTCATGCTCTTGGTCTCAGGGTTTCTCTTATATGGATCCCAGCCCATGTTGGTAACATCTGCCATGACAAAGCAGATCGCCTGGCCTGAGCTGCATGTAGCCTCCCCCTATCTGTTATCTGCCTCCGTGTCAATGACAATTGTCCGGAAAATCCTTCTCGAGGAGTCCTGGGACGACCTATCCCTGTGTACCGATGCTCAACGCCCCACTAGTGTCCCCATCCAGCACTATGACACCTACCGTGGTCTGAGACACACCTATGGCAAGCACCCCACCGTCACCCAGTACTGTGATGTGTTTGTCGCCCGCATTCGCCTGGGGTATCGCTCCCCAGGGGAAATCTCTGGACGACATACCACCAACATGTCATGAAACTCTGCCACAGTCCCATGGACGAAGCATTATCCCATCACATCATTAACTGCCCAGCTATGGCCCCCTTCAGACTCCCTGGCCTCTTGTTTTCTGCTTTGTGTACCTATTTCATCACACATCTTGAGTTACTCGAAGATATTATCACCCTTCACCCTGACTTCCTCTCACTGTAATGCCCTGGGTCTAGGACAATGATGGGACATTTTGGTATATACTCGTGAATATATATATATATATATATATATATATATATATACAGTATATATACAGTATATATACAGTTTATATATATATATATATATATATATATATATATATATATATATATATATATATATATATACAGTATATATATATATATATATATATATATATATATATATATATATATATATATATATATATATATATATATATATATATATATATATATATACAGTATATATATATATATATATATATATATATATATATATATATATATATATATATATATATATATGTATATATATATATATATATATATATATATATATATATATATATATATATATATATATATATATATATATATATATATATATATATATATATATATATATATATATATATATATATATATATATATATATATATATATATATATATATATATATGTGTGTGTGTGTGTGTTCTTACCTAATTGTATCTTTACAGGAATGAGTCAAGCTCATACTGTCCCGTGTCTTAATCCCTTAACCGCGGGGCATCACTTTCGTGACGCTCGGGCTCAATGGATCATACCGCGGGGCGTCACTTTTGTGATTCTGTGTTATTTTGAATTACCCCGGGCTTTCAAGTGGTGGCTTGTATCATCTATCAGTACTGCCAATGTCCAACACTAGTCAGCATTCTAAATCTCATCTGTACTCCCATCAATTGTTGACATTTTAGTGATTTTCCCCCCTTCCTGACTCCTCTCCCTACCTGCCCTCCATTACCCTGTCCTCTCACCTCCCAGGCTGCGCTGCACTAAGCAAATCTCCCCCGGATTTTTCCACAGATTTCATCCATTGAAATAAGCCCTATACCCTATACTTATACAAAGTAATATATACCAAAAAAAAATAAGGTAAGTGATAGTGTTATACACCAGGAATTGGCTAATTATCACCTGACAACACCTCACGTGCATTCATTCGCTACATTACTACGGTAATTTCCCCTTTGAAATATGCCTTGTAATCTATGTCTGTAATAAAAATATATATCAGAAAGGAAGGGAGAAGCCTAAGTGACATTTACATTCACCTGGAATTACCTATTTCATTATGTATTGCCGAGATTTTCTACCAATAATTTATTAGCATGTAAGTTAGCAGCTGTCAGCCTCAGTGACATTGTCAACCCTTGCCTTCTCAGATAAGCTGCGGCATTTAGTTCCTTGTCCTCCGCTGAGGTCAAAACATGTTGCACTCACGCCCCGCCATTTCTGCCGCTTCTGCGCCCATCTTGAGGGAAGCAGGAAAGGACTAAGTGACTCTGCAGTGGCACGTGAACTAGCAGAATTGTCTATGGTGATGATGGATAGTGATTTTGACCCTTCGGGTGAATCGTGTGATGGGCTGGGTGAGGAAATCGTGCCAGAAAGTGCTAGTACAAATGCTTCAGTGTCGGAAGTTATCCCTAGCCCCAAGGGAAAAGAGCCGTTAGTGCAGCAAGGGAAGGAATTTGGGAAGGGAGTGAAAAGGCAGAGTGTTAGCCCCAGAACAATGGCCCCGCATGACCCAGCCCACCATGAGTCCCGAGTTGATTCACCTCCCCGTTCCCCAAGCCCAGCTTCACTCATTTCTTCCTCTTCATCTGCTGAATTATCTCCGGAGTCTTCGTCGTCGGAGTCACCACCAGCATCAACAGTGAAGGCAGGCCGTAGAGGAAGAGGTAAATCCCGGACCAGTAAAAGTAGACTTGGTACTAGAGTAAGGGCTGCTAGTGCTGTACGGCAACTCAGGGTCAGTGCGAGTGACCTTGAACGGGGTAAATCTGCCTCACAGCCACTCACCACCCTCACCCACCCTACACCGCCACGACAGGGAATCATGGACGCCTTCGAATGGACGGAAGGGTCCGATTTTGTGCCAGAACATTTAGTTTTTGATGAGAGCTCCTCAGGAGTACAGCCTGCCTTCGCTCTTGACAATAATGCTGAGTGTGTGGACTTCCTTTTGGCCTTCCTAGATGACGAAGTCATGCAGCACATATGTGATGAGACCAACAGGTATGAATCACAACATGCTGCAAGTGGTACAGGTGCAGCCAAGATGCAACAGTGGTCCATGCTGGGAGTGCAGGAGCTGTATATGTTCTTTGCCCTCATGCTTTTCATGCCACACTCAAAGAAGCATGAGTTGGAAGAATACTGGTCCATGGACCCCTTACTACCCTCACCCACCTTTAATAAGTACATGGCCAGAGATCGCTTCCGGAACATCATGGGAAACCTGCACTTTGCCGACAACGATGTACCTTCCCAAACCGACCCACTCTGGACGATCTGGGAGATTCTGAGCAGAATGAAGGATAAGTTTATGTCATTCTTCCACCCCTTTCAGAAGGTTGTCATTGAAGAATCCTTGGTTTTGTTCAGAGGACGTCTTCGGTTTGTACAGTACATTCCAACCAAATGCCATCGCTTTGGAATCAAGTTCTTTGTACTGTGCGACTGTAAGACGGGGTACATCCTTGACTTCATCATTTATTCAGCCAGCACTGTCGATCTGGATAAAACACACCCCCTTGGCTTCTCAAGCTGTGTAGTGAAAGTGCTCCTTGAAAAGTATTTTGGTGGGAATTATGTGCTGTATACAGACAACTATTATACAGCACCGAAACTTGCTAAATACCTTTCAGAGCACGGCATTGGCTCCTGCGGCACTGTCAAAAGTAATCGTGCCCACTTCCCTAAATTCATAGAGGCAGGAACCTCGCAGCGAGGAGACGTGCACCTACACAAGTCTGAGAAGAGGCTGGCAATACGGCGGCATGATAAGAGGGTCGTGCACATGCTCACCACCGTACATAAGGGGGAAATGACAGACAGTGGGAAGGTCGACCGTAGGACAGGCGAACCTGTGATGAAACCTGATGCTGTGTTAGACTACAATATCAACATGCGGCTGGTGGACAAGTCTGACGTGATGATTGGTGAGATCGACTGCCTCAGGAAGAATACTAGGTGGTACAGGAAAGTTTTTCTGCATCTCATAGATAGACGATGCTGAACGCCTTTATCCTGTACAAGATGAAGGTCAAGCCACCCAAGTCCTTCTCTCTGAGGTTGTTCGCCAGGACTTGTGTTCAGCAGCTGCTGGAAAGATATGGTAGGGTGACAGCAGCAACTCCAAGGTGCCATCCAGTAACACTTCCCGACCGACTTGAGCAGAGGGCGTATATGGATCGGCACAGACTGGAGCTAATGCCTGCCACAGGTAACAGGAAGGCTGCGATCCGCAGGTGTCAGGTGTGTGCACATACCACACCTGAGCACAAACGCACCTCTTGGCAGTGCGCTGAGTGCCAGGTTCCCCTCTGTGTTGCCTGCTTCTTTGATTACCACAGCCAGAAGCAGTTCTAAAAGTGCAAGTGGGAAAGGAGAGTAATGTGGAAATAATGTGTAAATAGCAAGTGAAAGCAATGGATGTTCAGTACATATGATTGAACAGTGTATTATAGTTTTATCTTACTGAAAGTGAGAGTGACTAACATAGTGTAAGTGAAATAGAAGGGTAAATATTGAAAATACAATAGAAAATGTAAATTGTAATGTAAGTAATTAGTAATATAAGAATATGAGTACAAATAATTTATGTTATAACAGTGAAAGTGAATCCGTGGCTCTCTACGTATTTTAGTGAATGAAAAATTGAATGACTTCAGTGACAATAAACTAATACTATTGAAGGAAACTTATGGAGATGAACTCCAGATATATATAAGTGTGATATAGTAATAGAAATATAAAGTGTGAGGGGTTTTATGAATAATAAATGACAGAGTACCAAGAGTGAACTAGCGCAAGTGCGACGGTCATACGCGCTTGTAATTTTCATTGCTTTCACAGTATTTTTTTTTTTTTGGAGTATGGATCCCAAACTACTTGAAAATCATAGAGTAGTCTTTATAGTGTTAATATCTGGCTGTGGTAATCATATTACGGGTTGTCGGGAAGTGTAAAGTGGAGACTTCGTTACCCAACTTCAGAGGTCTCCACAAGTCCTACGGTAACCGACGAAGGCTCAACAAACATTCCAGGAGAAAGCTGACGGTATGTGCCATAAGCATATTTAATTTTAATTTTCTAGGACTAAGAGCTGATTTTTGGCAAATATTTCTTGAGAGGCTGTTGGAGCCCGAATAACCCCGCGGGACACGCAAAACATTGGTAAACATGCCCGCGGTGTAGGGGTTAAACCATATTTATCGTACATATTCTTAAATTTGTGAATTGTTGTGGCACACACTATTTCATTCGGTAGTGCATTCCACTGATCAATTGCTCTGTTTGGGAAATTGAATTTCCTTACATCTTTATCACCTCTCTTCTTATGCAGTTTTTTGCAGTGTCCTCTTGCTGATGCTTCTTCACGTGTTAAGTAATCATTTATGTCTATTTTCTCCTTCCCTGATATGCACTTATATAGCATTATCATGTCATCTCTTTTCCTTCTCTCCTGTAGTGTTGGTAGATTCAGTTTATTTAGTCTTTCTTTGTAGCTTAGATCCCTTAAGCTTGGTATCCATCTTGTAGCGGCCCTTTGAACTTTTTCAATCTTGTCTATGTGTTTTTTGAGATGAGGACTCCAGACTACTGATGCATACTCCAGGGTTGGTCTAATGAATGATGTTATTATCCTTCTTAGCATGTCTTCATTTATGTATGTGAATGCTATTCTCATATTTGCAAGCAGTGTATACATGTTCCGTACCTTCTCGCTGATGTGGTCAGCCGGAGGTAGTCTGTTATTGATAATCACACCTAGGTCCTTCTCTCTTTCTGATGTGTATAGGGTTTTATTTCCTAACTTATAATCCCAATCAGATCTTTTTCCACTTTTACCAAACTTGATTACATGACACTTGTGTGTGTATGTGTGTGTGTGTTGTCCACACACACACACATCAGGTTCGTGAGCATGTAGTGTCCTAGTGCTGGGATTTTGAATCAAGAGGTAATTTTATAATGAATATCGTTTTTGTCTATCTACCTACCTGTGTATGTGACCATGTATATGTATCTGCTTAGAGTGTATATGTATATATATGTCTCCCTGTCTATGTATATATGAACATGTCATATAAATTTGCGTGTTGCATATGTATGCACGCCTGTACACATACGCATATCTTTATGCATGCATACCTATCCGTACAAGCAGTATGTCTATGGCTACATGTGCGTGAAAATAAACATATATGTATAGATATATACGTATATGTATATGTATACGTATGTACATACGTGTATATCTATGTACCACTTTACTCATCTGAAAACATGTAGTGATAATTACTATAACATCTTTGTACCATGTATTGCCATAATGTCTTTCTTCAATATTGTGCTTGTAATGATAATTACTTCTATACCTTCTATGCCCTAGGATACCGATTTATTTTTTTCCCCTGCTCTCATGCACCTTCCCTGCTTGGCCTGCAGGGACAGTGTTCCTAGAATGCTGAGTCTTGTACTGAATGGTAAATAAAGAACCTAAATAGAAAAAAAACAAAAAGGATCATATTTTTAATCAAAAAATGTTCTGCCACAACTGCAGACTCCAGCATTGTGGCACGGAATGTTACTGGTGGCAAGCTTAACGATTCAACAACTGCTTTCTAATTCACCTATAATTCACATTTTTGTGCATTTTCAGAAGACTATGAAGAACTTGTTTGCATTTGTGTGTTTTCCTAGCAGTTGTACTAAAAACTCGCCCAAATGTATTTCACAAAAGAGGTGTTAGTTGTAACAATCGTAATGAAGATTTTTAATAATACGATTGAAGACTGAGGATCATATTTAACGTTTTTTTGGAGGTTGATAAATTATGAATTACTCCATAAGTCATTGCAGAAAATCAAAAATTTAAATCTCTACTTCATAGAAAATTTTATGGATACAAAATTTCGGGATAAGCCTAAAAATAAATACAGGTATTCTGCTACACCAGTGCCACAGTTGTACCTCAGCTTAAAGACTAAATGTAGAATCGACTGTTGTGCAAAGAACAATTTTTAAGCATACGACTAATACGGCGATCACACCCATATAAATTGTGCTAA
Organism: Coenobita brevimanus; assembly: GCF_032717465.1. Lineage (NCBI taxonomy): Eukaryota > Metazoa > Arthropoda > Malacostraca > Decapoda > Coenobitidae > Coenobita > Coenobita brevimanus. Next base: position 43,883,908 of record NC_136999.1, on the reverse strand, counting down.
AGCATGGGCCGACAGGTTTAATGAAGTCATCCTCTTTTTTTTTCCCCATATGAAAGGTATTGCAGCAAACACTGCAGGTCTAGGCGTACCCTGTTTTATAAGGACATAACAATTGGGATTAAATATAGCAACAAGTGTACAGGGCATTTTTTTTTTTTTTTATAGCGACATCCAACATATCCATTTTCTATATATCCTCGTATTACCAAGTATTGTCCATCATAAATGATGTAGGCAATCATAAAACAAGATATATTCAGTACCAAAAATGGCTAAACTAATCAAAGAAAGAATTAATGAAAAGAAAAGAAAAAGATGGAAACAAAAACAAGGAACAGTGCGGAGCAACTGAGCGAGCGTTGGGTGAGGGTGAGAGGCAACACGGCGTTTAGTTGCCTGCTGTTGCAATTCTCTGCACAGAAGGCGCAGTCTCTAGCTCTTTTTCCAAATATTTATCATGCTATAATCTGTTCATTTTAACTTGACATAAAATTGCCATCTCTCCATCTTGAATGCTGGCAATAACAAAAGGCTAACACTAGAATATGATGCTAGTCACGAAGAAATGCTGTGGAAGAGATGCAGAGCCCTCGTAACATGGTCAACCAATGTGCTACGAGAAATAAGCTGCAAAAGGACGAAAGTCTGGTCAAAGTAAAAGTGAATGAACGATAGTAGCAAAGCTGGGCACTTCCACGATCCCTTCCGCAAGCCACAAATTCTGCAATTGCGAATGTGTGATTTCCTTTTCGGTTTTTCATATGCGACCAATTCTACACAAATTCGCTGTTTTGTACTTGCAGAAGCACTTCCACAAATGCAAATCAGCCCACGAACGTCTACTTTGCCCAGCCTGTTAGGCGGCGTCTGGGTGAGTCCGGCTTGCCAGTGCCGCCTGCCACTCCCGCACTCTTGCCATTTGTACAAGAAATATTGTATATGCACGCTAAATTCACCTTCGGTACGATGTACAATAGCATTTTTCATTATTGTACTTTTGTACAGCCATTTTACGATTCCTTCAAAGAGAGAGAGAGAGAGAGAGAGAGAGAGAGAGAGAGAGAACGACTGAGTTAGATTACTCTCTTTTAGGTATTCACTTGCTTCATAACAAGCTCTCAGGAAAGGAATGAAAATGAGCCAAAATGAGGCAACGTTTGTACTCGTGACTGAATAATAAAGCATAACATCGTCATAACAAGTCGTATTTTGCTTTACATTGGAGTGTTCCTCACTACATTATCTTAACGATATACTGTTCGTGCTTTCTGGGGGGAGAGTAAGAAATAAGAATCTAACGAAAAAAGCCAGCAAAAATGTTTTTCCCTCAATAAAGAAAATGTAAATCCCAATTCACAATCAATTTATTTTCAAGAGTCACTGAAGTTATAATATATGCTAGTGATGTAAACTACATCGATACTAGAAAGACTTGTTTAACATAAAGCCAATAACAAGGTGAAAAGTCCAAGGATGTGGTACGAAGCCTCCAAGTCCAACTAGGATATGACCTTTAGTCTAAATTTCAAATTACCAGACTTATACCATTGCCAGTGCCAGTATTCCTGTCTGAACAATCATTAGGTAGAAAAATTATAGAGTAACCCGTCACGTCCCGAGGTTTTCCTTACCTCCGACATCCCCCAGTCCCAAGGTATTTTTGAAAAAAAATATTTTGGCTAAAACCTTCGCTTTTGGGGAGAAACATCGAAAATTCATAGAGAAATCGCTCACCTGAGGTTTAAAATACCCAATCCAGGTAGGAGTTCCTCCTTACCTGACTGGGTTTTCTAACATGCTGGCACCAAAGAAAACGAGTTCTATGGGAGGGTAACTATTTTATCCACTCATAAACGGTATTTATTTATTTACTTGGTACGAATGTATATGTAGTATGAGAATATATTGGTTTTCAAGCAGTAATAAAGGCATTATAAGCATTGTTTCACTCACTAACTAATCACCATACCTGACCTTTTTTTGCCACATTACCTGATCATTATTTCTGGCTGTTTCTTCTTCTAATGCTATGTAAACATTGTCCTCCACATTGTCATCGATTGGAGAATCACTCTGGCCCTGAATATCTTTACTAGCCAGGTCACTGGTAACAGGTCCTTTGCCAAGACAATGGCATGAGGGGGGGAGGGGGGAGGTTATGCGGTGTAAGGCATTGTCCCTGCTTGCCATCTTGTAGAGGAATAGAGGAAGGTGTCTCGTGTATACATACGAAAAATCACGCGCAAAAATTGAAAATTGTGCAAATTAGGGACCTTGCAATTGCACGACGTACTGGTACGTCGCCGGGACTGGCAAATGCAAATCGTTGCAACGTACCCATACGTCGACGGGAGGGGGCGGGTTAAACAAGAAACATACGAAATGAAACTGACTACAATTATACCATATTTCTTACCAGACATCCACCTTTCTCCATGCGGTATCAATACAGGTAGATAGATAGATAGATAAGCAGATAGAAACAGATAGATATACTGTACTCTGGAGCTGTCTGAGTTATTGAAGGGGTCTGAGTGTAACTAAGGAGTGTGGACTGAGGAGGTCAGAGCCAAGGAACAGAGGTGGACTACTGTGTCAACTTGCCAAGTGCTAGCTGTGAAGTGTAGTAATTTCATTCACTTATATATGAAAGTGAAGGAATAACATTTGTTCTGTAGTAAAATCAGTCTAATATACTAACAATAATAACTGAATCATATTTTTAAATTTTACTATAACTAGATTTTATATATTCTTTACTTTGCACAATTTCCAAAATTCATAGTCACCTACTGTCAGCCAGAATAGAGTGAATAAAGATATAATTGTAGTACGTGAGCAACTAGAGCCCAGTGATTATGAAAAATATCATCCTAAACTAAATATAATCCTTTAATGGTATCCAGAATAAGATGAAGCTGATGCCATGGTATTGGAGTTTGCATTTGCGTTTTTGCATTTGCGGAACTGCACATTTTAAGAATTTTGCAGATTTGCGGTTGCAGAAAGCATGTTCTTTTAGTCTGCGGATGTGTGTTGCTGAACTGAATTTTCATTTGTGGTGCCCACCTCTGGATAGTGGTAGAAGTAGTTGTGGTAGTAGTAGAGTTCTGTTTATTATTTATTATTATGCTTCTGCCGACCTATAGTGGGGTAGGCATTAAGTGACTGGTCTAGCCGTGCATGCGTGAGTCTGTCCATAACACTTTTTTGGACGCAATATTTCCTGAAGCCATTGATAGATTTCCACCAAACTTTTGGCAGCGATGCAATATGAGGAGATAATGTACTGGTTAGCTCAGCTAGTTCAAGGAGTCAAAGGTCAAGGGCAGATAAGGTCCACTTAGTTTATCTTGTAGGTGTGATATTTCCTGAACCCCTCAGCAGATTACAATCAGACATTTGTCACTGATACAGTACGAAGGGACGATGAACTGATTAGATCAGCAAAGTCAAGGGATCAAGGATCAAAGTCAAATGGGATCAATTTAATTTATCCTTGTGGGCATCTGTGCGTGACAATAATGTGGGCACGATATTTCCTGAACCCATGACAGATTTCCACCAAACTTTTGTTAGTGATGCACTGTGGGAAGATGATGAACTTATTAGGACAGCTAGGTCAAGGGGTCAAAGGTCAAGTTCATATGGGGTCAACTTAGTGTATCATTGTAGATGCAATACCTCCTTAACTCTTAAACGATTTCAGCCAAACTTTTGTCAGTGATACAGTTTAAAGGAGCAATGAACTGATAAGTTCAGCAACATCAAGAGGTCAAGGGTCAGGATCATATGGGTGTGGGCAAGATATCTCCTGAACCCCTGATTGGATTTTGATCAAACTCATATCAGTGATACATTATGAAGGGACGATGAACTGATTAGGTCAACAAGGTCAAAATAATAACCAAACGTCAAGGTCCAATGGGGTTGACTTAGTTTTTCTGTAGTCTCATTGCAACCCACAGTGAAGCCTGTCTTGAAGGATGTAAGAAGAGTCCATGCATAGGGATTGGCGGAGGTATACCGAGCAATGCTTTGCATTGACAGCTTGGCACCTGAGATCTTGCTGTTTCTTTTGCTTAATCATCATTATAATTATTATTATTATTATTATTATTATTAGTTATTCTTATTATTATTATTGTTATTATTATTATTATTATTAGGGTACTTTTAGAGTCCATGCCCAAGGATTGGTGGAGGCATACTGAGCAATGCTTTGCACTGACAGCCTGGGGCTTGAGATCTCACTGTTTCTTTTGCTTTATTATTATTATTATTATTATTATTATTATATTACTATTATTGTACATTTATTATTATTATCATTCATTATTATTATAGCTAATAATAACAATAATAATAATAATAATAATAATAATATTATTATTATTATTATTATTATTATTATTATTTTATTATTATTATATTATTATTATTATTATTATTATTAGACCCCTTTGGGGCAGGGGATTTTTTCAAGAATGCTCCCCCAGTATCCCTGCTTGTCGTAAAAGGCGACTAAAAGGGTTGGCAGAGGGTTAGTGCCCCTCCCCGAAAACAACTAACTAAAAATACAAACAATAAGCCTCAGACAAGGACTGACCAAAAGATGACGACCAAGGACCGGACAAAGGACATGGTAATCGGAACATGGAATGTAAGGGGAGTGAATGATGAGGTGAAAGAGAGAGAGATTGTCCAGGTGCTTGAGGGTGCGAAAGTTGATGTATGCGGAATAACTGAAACTAAATGGAGAGGAGAAAGTGTGAGAGAATGGGAGTATGGATGGGGTATATGTGCAGGAGTAGGTGAGAATGAGAGGGCAAAAGAGGGAGTATGTATAGTTGTGAGTAAAAGATGGAAGAGGAGCATAAGAGAGTATGGATCAGTTGGGTCAAGGATTGTGTGGGTAACATTGAAAGTTGGAATACAAATGTAGGCGATTGTGTGTATGTATGTGCCAACGCAAGATCGAGCAAGCAGAGCGAGAGAAGAGTTCTGGACAAATGTGAAAGTGTGCATGGAAAAGTTTGGAAGGAATGAGAGAGTGTTTTTGATCGGTGATATGAATGGTAAAGTAGGGAATGTGAAAGTGGATGGAATAGTTGGTGAGTGGGGTGTGCCTGCTGAGATAGATAAGAATGGCAGTGCGTTAGTGGACATTTGTGCTGGGAGGGGGTTGGTGATAGCCAATACCCTCTTCAGGCACAAAATGATCCACAGGTATACATGGCAAGTGATGAGAAGGGTGGGTGGTGAACTGAATGAAAGGAAGGCAATGACTGATTATGTGTGTGTGGATGAAAGGATGCGAAAATGTGTAATTGATGCATGAGCTTATAGAGGTTGGGGGAGTGGACTTTCTGACCACTACTTGGTGGTGGCCAGAATCAAGATCCAGTTAAGATGGAGAAATAGAAGAAGGGAAGGACGGGAAGAAGGAGTATTTGTAAGGAGAGTGGAAAGGTTACAAGAGGATGAGAAAAAGGCAGAGTATAAGAGAGAAGTGGAAGAACGATTGGGCAAATATGAATTGGAGCAGATGGGGGACATGGAAGGTGTGTGCAGGATATTCACAGAAGAAATATGTGTAGCATGTGATGTGGTGTGTGGGATGAAGAGAAGACGGACGGGGGTGCAAGGAACAGCGTGGTGGACTGAAGAGGTGAGACAGGCTGTGGCACAAAAGAAGAAAGCATACAATGAATGGATGAGAAAAAGGGGCATGGAAGAAGTTGAGAGGCGGAAGAAAGAGTTATATGTAGAAAGAAAGAGAGAGGTGAAAAGATTAGTAAGAGAAAATAAGAAGAGAGTGGATGAGGAATTTGGAAGGAACTTGAGTGTAAAGTGGAGGGATTGTAAGAAAACGTTCTGGAAAGAGGTGAAAAGAGTAAAACAGGTTGGAAGTAAAGTTAGCAGGGGAGTGAAAGATAGTAATGGTAGATTACTAGTGGAGAAGGGAGAAAAAGTGAGCAGGTGGAGAGAACATTTTAAGGAATTGCTGAACATAGAGGATGGAAGTAATGAAAGTATAAGTGGCTGGAGAATAGCTGGGAGAAGGAGGGTGGTGAGAAAACAGGAAGAAATCAGTAGGATAGAAGTTGTGGAAGCAATGAAGAAAGTTAATTTGGTGAAAGCCCATGGAATTGATAGAGTGTGTGGTGAAATGCTGAAGCATGGGGGAGAGATGTAGTAGAATGGATGTGGAAAATGTGCAGATTGGCCTGGGAGGAAGGTAGAGTCCCGGAGGATTGGAAGTCAGGTACAATTATTCCCTTGTACAAAGGAAAAAGGGAAAAAGAAGTGTGTGGTAATCATAGGGACATTTGTCTTCTTAGTATAATAGGAAAAGTGTATGGTAGGATACTTATTGACAGAGTTAGAGAAAGAACAAAGGAATTAGTTGGAGAAGAACAGGGAGGCTTTAGGAAGGGAAGAGGTTGTGTTGATCAGATATTCATTCTCAGTTCTTTAGTGGAAAAGTTTCTAGAGAAGGGAAAGAAGTTGTATGCTGCTTTCATGGATTTGAAGAAAGCATATGACAAGGTGGATAGACAAGGATTGTGGAAAGTATTAAGAATATATGGAGTAGATGGGAAGTTGTTGAATGCTGTGAAGGGTATGTATGATGGTGCTAAGCCTGCAGTGCATGTGGATGGTGAACTGAGTGAATTTTTCTCTTTGAAGGTTGGGTTGAAACAGGGATGTGTCATGTCTCCATGGTTGTTCACTCAGTACATGGATGGGGTAATAAAAGAGGTACAAGGGGTAGTGGATGTTGGAGTGGCCCTGGTGAGAGAGGGTAATGTTTGGAAACTCCCTGTACTGTTGTTTGCAGATTATACTGTGTTGTTGAGTGAAGACGAAGGAGAGCTGCAAAGCTTGGTGGATGAGTTTGGGAGAGTGTGTAAGAAACGGAACCTAAAGGTGAATGTAGGGAAGAGTAAAGTGATGGTCTTTGAGAAAGGTGAAGTCAGTGAATGTACAGCGAGGTTGGATGGTGAGGAATTGGAAAATGTGAGTACGTTTAAGTACTTGGGTAGTGTGATGAGTAAGGATGGAGGTTTGGAGGGTGAAGTGCTTGAAAGGGTACAACAGGGAAGAAAGGTTGCTGGTTCCTTGAAAGCAGTGATAAGAAGCAGGGAAGTGAGCATGGAAGTGAAAAAGTTACTGCATGACAGTATTGTGATACTAACTCTAACGTACGGAAGTGAAGCTTGGACGTTGCTGAAAGGACACGTCAAGAGTGAGAGCAGTGGAAATGAGTTTTTTAAGAGGAGCCTGTGGAGTCATATGGAGAGACAGGCTGACAAATGAGGATGTAAAGGAGCGTTATGGTGTGGATGTGGATGTGATAGGAAGCGTTATGAGGAACACACTGAGGTGGTTTGGCCATGTGGAGAGGATGGAGGGTGAAAGACTGACGAAGAGAGTGTATGTGAGTGAGGTGGAGAGGGCAAGAGGGAGCGGGACGCCGAGGATGAGATGGAGGGATGGGGTGGAGAGGTATATGAGAGATGGGGGTGTGACTTGGGTGCGGGGCAGTGAAATGGCGGGGGACAGGGCGACGTGGAGGCGATTTGTTTGTGGCCCCCCGAACGGGATTGAGGCGTCTGGCAATAGATAGATAGACAGAATAGTAGTAGTAGTAGTAGTAGTATCATTATTATTACTAGTAGTCGCAGTAGTTGTATCATTATTATTTATTCTTATTATTATTATTTTGGTAGGTGGCGGCGCTCACCATCCACTCACTCGATGTAGTGATGCTCTCGGGTGTCTGCCCTTTCCTCTCCTCCATCCTTCTTTCCATCCATCCTCTTCTGTCTTTCCTTCATTCTTTCCTCGTCCTTCTGCCTACACGTGACTTTACACTCCCTCTTCTGTCTTTCTTTCCTTCATTCTTTCCTATTACTTCTGTCTGTGGGTGACTCTACACTGAGTGACAAGCCAAATGGTTTCCTGTACACCAGAAAACCATTTTTAATGCTGGATGGTAACCATATAACCATATTTTGGCGCCTGGTGGTTTACTGGGTAATTACGACACTCCATCGGATTGAACTAGCGATGGTTTATATCCAAGGGATGGTTGGGGTTAATTACTCACGTAATGCCACTCAGGGATGAGTGAGGCTGGTCACTCTCATCTTAAATGTCAGGATCAATCTTGCCTTGCCCTGGGGTCCTACGCTCCTCATGGGGCAACGTTGGATTGGATGATGGGTGGATGGATGGATTATTATTATGACTATTTTATTATTATTATTATTACTACTACTACTACTACTACTATTATTATTTTCAGAGAAGAAAACAAAAGAGGAGTGCACTAGCTTCCCATGTCAATTCTCGTTCCCATTAAGAAATCAAAGGTGAGAGAGAGAGAGAGAGAGAGAGTTGGTCGTAAATATATTCGTGATTTCCGGCCAAAATCCACAGTTACCCAGAGGTTGGTGAGTGACTGAGTATGATTTGGAGGGAAGGCAGCCAGAGGACTGGATGAGGTGGAGGCGATTTGTTAGTACCCACCCCTTACGGAAAAAGGCAACTCTTATTTGATACAGATAGAAAGATAAATATAGATATGCAGTGCTTGACAAACTACACACAGTCTTATAATTACCCAGAGGTTGGCGAGTGAGAGGACAGTAGTGACGGTGATGACCATGGGTGGATTGACACAGGCGGTGGTGTTGGCCAGGGAGTACTTCATCCACTTATTAAATAAACCCGATTCCATCAACGCAAAGGCACTGTAAAGACAATGGATATAAGTCGTAGGAGAGAGAGAGAGAGAGAGAGAGAGAGAGACTCTTTGTTCATATCAATCAAGGAACTTGGTGAGACATTTAACAAGTAACATTGTGGTATGTTGTCTAGTTGAATTCCTAATTGTCAAGTATCATGGGCAAAGCATACATCCTATCTTCGACTGCAGTTCATGTAATGTTGTTTGTTATTTACATAATCACATTATTCAACAAAGATCGGTTCAGTGTGATGTCCATAAATACCATAAAACCCTTGATAGACTCCCTGGCATTTCAGAGACAATGTGATGGCAGATTTACCAGCACAGTGCAGGAGACTAAATAGTGCGTGAAATGTTTGGTACACGTTCATATTGTATCAACGGCGCAAGCGCTGTTTAATTTATGTGTGCGTGGTTTTACCCAGAATTATATAGTTCTCCATGCATTAATGTTTTCTATCCTTTTTTTTTTTTTTTTTTCACTTCCTCAGTTACCAAGGCGTGCTTAGCCACATATTTACATAGTGGTGCTGTGGAGGGGCAACTTCCCAGTGTTACACCTATTCAGCTGGGGAAAAAAAAAAAGCCTCTCAGTCCCATTCCTGTCCCACGAGGGGCAGAATGATGGACTAGAGGAAAACTGCAACTCAACAGCATAATTCAGTCCAGTGGGTGTGATGATGGAAGTAAGCAACGTAAGGGTTTAACGCTTTCGTATGTTTTTATGTTGTACCTTACCTCATGTGGCCATGTGGAGAGGATGGAGAATGAAAGACTGAGAAGGAGAGTGTAAGTGAATGAGGTGGAAGGGGAAAGGGGGATATGGAGACCAAGAATGAAATGTATGGATGATGAGAGAGTGGGGTGTCAATTGGAAAGAGGGCAGTATAATGCAGAGGGCTGGGCAACTGGGAGACGATTTGTTTGTGGCCACCCCTCAGGGGATTAAGACGTCTGGCTATAGATAGATGGATTGGCAGATAGATAGATAGATTGACCTTACCTCATCTGATGGTATCAAGGAGACATGACCCAGCTATGATTATTTTCTTGTCTGTAACTTAAGGATTCCTGTAGTATCAGATCAAGTAGCGAAACACACACACACACACACACACACACACACACACACACACACACACAATCTATATTTGTTAATTTTAGTTTCCATATACGTTTTAATCAACAATATAACTATGCCTTCTCCATGATGGTAAAATTAAGACAAGAAAATTACACCAGGTTCACGTCTAGATGAGCCTCGGGTCACAACAACAACAAAAAGAACAACAAATATATACCGTTGGTGCTGCTACTACTACTACTACCACCACCACACCATCACCACACCACAACCACCACCGTTACTACTACTGCTACTGCTACTGCTATTGCTGTTGCTACTACTACTACTACTACTGATACTGCTGTTGGTACTACTACTACTACAGCTGTTGCTACTACTACTACTGTTACTACTACTACTACTACTACTACTACTACCACCACTACTACCACAACCACCACCACCACCACCACTACTACTACAACAACTACTACTATACTACCACTACTACTACTACTACTACCACTACACCTACCACCAAAAAACAACAAATAAGGAAAATAATAATATACTGCTGCAGCTGCCACTATTACTGCAACTATTACTATTACCACCACCGCCACACCACCTTCACCACCATTACTACTACTACTACTGCTGCTGCTATTTATACTACTACTACAACTACTACCCCGACCACCACCACTATCACTACTACTACTTCTACTATTACGCTGCCGCCGCCGACGATGACGACGACGTTTTTCTAATTTAACCTCCATCCGTTTGGGAATTATATTGTGAAGATCAAAACCAACTTTCTTAATACAGTTCACCATTTATTACTGTTATTACTTTATTTTTCTCATGAACATTACTTATAAAGATATTAATCTGTTGTAATCATTGGTCTTTGCGGCTCCCAACCACAGTAGTTTCGTAATCCATACCCGCCTGAGAGACAGGCCTGAGGGCTGATGGTCTTGTGCCCCTGAGGCATTGTGAATTTTGAGCTTGTAATATGTTAATCTTGAGATTTGGTTCTAGTTATCATGTAGTCGAAGGTAGAAGTTAAAGATGGATACAGGGAGTTGATCTTGATTTATTATCTTCAAAGAAAAGTTTAAGTTGAGCAGTGTATGTATTACACAGGATCGTAATTTACTAGCTAGGTCTCGTTGGATCCCTCTTCTTATTTCCTCTTTTCACAACCTTTTGATTCTGTGGCGAGCCCCTTTCTGACTCTCTAATCCCTCCATTCTTATCTAGGAGGGCTCGTGTCACGTGTATAAGCCGTAGGTAGGGTTTCTAGAAGCTTGCATGTGTCTGTGTGTATGTACCACTTCCGGTGCCCTCTGGCATTCCTTACAGAAATGCAGACACATTTCCTTTGGTCAACTCTCGCTGACACATTTCCTATTCCCACACCTTGGCTGGTGCTCCTATCTACTATCTACCTATTTATCTATCAATCCATCGTGCTATGAGTTATATTATTATAATATGGAGTCCTGACATCGCTCGGTCACGCCAGTTGGCGATCCTCCAACAGCAATTATCATTGACATGTGCTAATCTATTAATACATAACATTGATTATAATATTGTATATAATATTCATGTTAATATTGCAATGATCCAGTAATATTTTAGAAACATAAAACATTTTAAACAAGTTGTTTACATAACTGAACAAATGTACTACAGTTAAAATGATTATAGAATATTGTATGACATTGTAAAATGTGTATGCATAACAGACATATGCATATATGCAAAAAATAGTTCAAAGTTAAGGTTATAGTAAGAGCTATTAATATTTTATACTGAGATACTGATAAGGTATACTTCTATATCATGTGTCTTTCCATAAAAAAAAATAATAATAATAATACATACAAAATATGTACACTTCATTTAGGGGGTTTTACTTGAATCTTTACTCTACCCCCACTAAATACTGACTCCAAGTTTGCAATTCTTGCATGCATTCTGTGTATTGCGAAAAGCACTACTGCAAATATAATAGAGAAGATTATAAAGACAATAGGTGCTGGGCTATACACATAATATGGGTTGACCATACTCAAACTCAAATCTTCCTAGGGCTTCATTGGTTCATTGATTAGTTGCATAGTTTCAAACTTAGGTGAAGTCAACTTAATACTTGTACTCATGTTGAAGTCGATATCAGGTAGAGGGTGGAAATTTTTGTATGTATGATTGAGAATGTCATAGTGATTGATGGTGGATAAAGTGAACATCGATGGTGTAAGTACTGCACAGTAGTCTGGTGCTATGTATAATCCCGATGCTCAAGTATGAGATGGTGGTATATCTGGACAGATTATGTAAACTGATGTGTTATGAGTGAAATACAAAAAACTGTGAGTGTCTGATGCATTGATGGTAAATAAGCTTAGCTGGAGAAAAAGTGAAGTTGCAGTGATTATGAATGTCGTGATTTCTTATGATAGCCATTTCACAAGGGACTGTTCCAGTAGGCTGAAACTTGAAAATGTAAGCAGGACAAAGGTGAACAGCATGTAAGGATGTACAGCACTTTCATTCAATCGTTGATTCACCGGCAAAAGCGACGGTGTTCCATCTTTTGGAGTCCATGATGAGTTCGGTGTCTGTGTCGATGTTGATAATGACCAAAGTGTTATTATTCTTAGAAGGAAAGGGGTGTCTTTGGTATACTGTGAACAGGTCGTCAGTTATGAATGGTACATGAACTACTACTGATGTTGATGTTAGTGTTGCTTATAAATATGGATCATATAACGTGAAATCTCTACCACAAAACAAAGGCTTCAAACTACATTTATGTATGCCCTGGCTAATTATCTGACGTAGCTCATGAACTGGAAGTAGGTCAGTTGTGATCCTACCATTACCAGCATTTGCAATTCCTTGCATAAATGCCCTGTAACGAACTCTAGTGTTATCTAGCTGGAGTATACTTGGTGTCAATATGTTTCGTGATGATGGAGATGTGTTGGAAAAGTGTTATGTTCCCTTCCCTGGCATTTATTTTGCCCACACTCTGGTAACCTATGTTTTCTGCCTTATTTAGGTTTATCACGATTGTCTTCATTGCTGAGTTTTGTCCAGCGACGAATTTGTTTTGATATGTTAGTACCTTAGCTATTTTATTAACCCCTTAAACGCTGCCGTGAACAGTCGCCCCCCCCCCCCGAGTGGCGGGGTTGTATCGCGGTCTGAGCACCTGTAGGAAAATATTAGCCAAAAATCAGAGATTAACCCTAGAACATTATACTTGTTTTGGCAGATAGTACTTACATTCAGCTTTCTCCAGAGACAGGTGTTGAGCCTTCTTGGACTGCCCAAGGACTTGTGGAGACTGGCAAAGTTGGGTAACCAAATCTTCACTTTCACACCTCCAGCAACCCGGTTTCCCCTCTACCACAGCCTCATTCTGTCACAGTAAACTTTATACTACAACGTAAAGGTAGTTAGGAATCCGTATTTGTACAATAAGCACTGAAAATAAGGCTAAAATCAATGGAGCGTACGGCCGACATGCAGCGCGGTGGCGGTCTTCCCGTCACTCAACAAACATTTCCATTTTCACAGCTAAAAACATGTATACTACATTATTTTCAATCATATTACTTCCCAAAAGATCACCGCGGCGCGCTTTTTATTCTGCCTTACGCCTGTCACTTTATTCTCGTTCCTGTCGGCCGCTTGCACTGAGTCAGAAGAGCTAGAACTCGCCATAATGTCTCTTTGAAAGCCTGCGGTAAACTGATGCTAAACAGGGGCAAACCGTGAGAAAAAAAGCTAGTGTTACAACTGGGGAAACAAGCGTTTCCTATTAGCATATACTGCTTGTGAGAGGAGAGCGTAGATTTACAGTTCTGAGCACTCAGAGCGCTGCCATGTATCACAGCCAGGCTGGCAGGGGCCGTGGTGGGGGGGGGGTCGGGGGAAAAACGCGATACTTGGCAACAACGGAGGTCTGTGGTACAAAGGTCAAGTGTGCTAAAAGTAGCTAAAGGGTGGTGGTACTGATTGACAATACCAGCTGGAGCCTGCCTGCCCGCGGTTATTCAAAATTTACTAGAATCGCAAACGCAAAGCTCCGCCGTTATGTCCTTTTTGCCGAGCGTCGCAAACGCGACGATCCGCGTTTAAAGGGTTAAATTTGTTGTTTATTTCTTGAAGGTCTTCCTCTGTAGCCAACCCAAAGATGTTCCCAAGAATTGCACCACCCAGGTCAAACAATCCACGCTTTTGGCGAGTACGTGTGATGTTGTTCGGGTCACTCAATACCTCCGTTCCATGAGATGGGAGATCTTGGATCATGATGAGCATAGTTGACTTCGCCTGTTCTATCTTCCATTTCACTAACTTCACTATTTCATCCACTTTGTGTTATGTGCTTGTGAAACATAGCCTCCTATTATGAAGTCCAGGGTCTTCATGGGTTTGGCGATATTCTCTAGATAAGTGGGTAATTCGTATAAATAATCCAAACTGATTTCAGTACTCAAGACATCTTTTACAATTGACGTCGTGGCCGCTGAAGCTATGAGGCATCCTTACTGTCCTATGTGTTGGAGGTCTAAGTGAGCATATCATCTTGCTATGTAGAGAATTCATGGTATAAGTCTCTTCATCATTACCTACCAATAAAAAAAAAAAAATCTATGAATTTTCTAATATAGTCATGCTATGGTCAATGAAGAGTGATGATGTGCGTTACGGTTGACTAACGCAGAACAATAACTTGCTTGTTATTTCATTTACAGAAGGAGTTTAAATCGATATTTAACCCGCGGCGTCCCGTCGACGTTCTTTAACGTCCACACGTTTTGTCACTGCCAATCCCATCGACGGACATAAACACGAATCAATTGCAAGGTCCCTAATTTGCACAATTGTCAATTTTCGCGAGTGATTTTTGGTATGTATACACGTGACACCTTCCTCTACAAGATACCAGGCAGGGACAATGCCTTACCCATTATGACCTCCTCCTCCCCCCCCTGCATGCCATTGTCTCAGCAATTCACCTGTTATCAGTGACCTGGCCAGTAAAGCCATGTCATGCCACAGTATGAAATTCAGGGCCAGAGTGATTCCCCAATCAATGACAATGTGGAGGACAAAGTTTACATAGCATTAGAGGAAGAAACAGTCAGAACTGATGATCAGGTAATGTGGCAAAAAAGGTCAGGTATGGTGATGAGTTGGTGAGTGAAACAATTCTTATAATGCCTATATTACTGCTTGAAAACCAATATACTCTCATACTACATATAAATTCGTACGAAGTAAATAAATAAATACCGTTTATGAGTGGTGGGAAATAGTTATCCTCCCATAGAACTTGTTTTTTTTGGTGCCAACCTGTTAGAAACCCAGTAAGGTAAGGAGGTACTCCTACCTGTACCTAGTATTTTAAACCTCAGGTGAGCGATTTCTCTATGAATTTTCGATGTTTCCCACCAAAAGCGGAGGTTTGAGCCAAAAAAAAAAAAAAAATCCAAAAATGGTCGGGATTGGGAGGGAGTCAGTGGTGGAAAAGTGTTCAGGATGGGGCGGGTTAAATAATGTAAATGTTGTCCTGTAGATTTTTTTGGGAACAGTTGCACCTATGTTTGTTTGTTTGGTATGTGACCTTTATTTATTTTTTTAATTACTGTTTACTTGATTGGTTTCATGAGTTATGTTTGGTGGTATTCGAGGTTGTATAATTATTGAATAATTCCCTTTAAATTCGTTTTAAATGGTCAATATGAACTTGTTTCTCTTCACCACCTGGCAGTGACCTAATTACAACTTTGTTTTTATGTTAATTTTTTTTTTTTTTTTTTTTTAATGCGAGGAAGAAGGAACCAAAGGCCATGAGCCCGCAGTAACAGTTCCCTCCAAGAGAAAAACAAAATACAATAGAGAGCCAAATTCAAGATCCGATCATTTTGAGATGCCTGGACACACTGCGTTTGAAAGACTGGAGATCATAGGCAGGAGGAAATACAGACAGAGGGAGACAGTTCCAGAGCTGACCTGTTGCATGAATGAAAGACTGGGAGTAACGGTTAACTCTTGCATTAGAGAGTTGGACAGAAAAGGGATGAGAGTTTGCTGCCAGACGGGTGCTACGCGCCCGTCGTAGAGGTGGAGGAATGCAAGCAGACAGTTCAGAGGAGCAGTGACCATTAAAGTAGCGATAGAAAAGAGATAAAGATGCAACAGTGCGGCGAAGAGACAGAGGTTGAAGGGAGTCAGTAAGAGGAGGAGAGTTAATGAGACGAAAAGCCTTTGACTCCACCCTATTGAGAAGAGCTGTATGTGGGGAGCCTCCCCACACATGAGAGTTGTACTCCACACAGGGGCGGATAAAACCCCTGTATAGAGTCAACAATTGTGCAGGGGTAAAGAAAGAGCGGAGTCGGCTTAGCACACCCAATCTCTTGGAAGCAGATTTTACAAGAGATGTAATATGATCTTTCCAAGATAAGTCCCGAGTAAATGAAACCCCAAGCATGTTCAAGGATGATGCAGGATTAATCTGAATATTATTAAACATTAGTGGGTATACCTGTGGAAGATTTTGTCGGGTTGATAGGTGTAAGAACTGAGTCTTAGAAGCATTAAAGACAACCATATTATTTTTACCCCAGTCAGAGATATGAGCCAAGTCAGACATTAGGTGTGCCATAGCCTCATCCCTTGTTTCTTGAAGTAACTGTTGAGATGGACGTTGCGGGAACCGAATGGAAAGGTGAAGGGTGGAGTCATCAGCGTATGAGTGGATAGGGTTAGATGTACAGCTTAGAAGATCATTGATGAATAAAAGGAAGAGAGTTGGTGATAGGACAGAGCCCTTAGGAACACCACTGTTGATAGATCTAGGAGAAGAACGATGGCCGTCTACGACAGCAGCTATAGAACGACCAGAAAGGAAGCTAGCGATGAAGGTACAGATAGAAGGATAGAAACCGTAGGAGGGCAGTTTGGAAATTAAAGATTTATGCCAGACTCGATCGAAAGCCTTTGAGATGTCAAGTGCAATGGCAAAGCTTTCGCCAAAGTCCCGAAAGGAGGATGACCAGGAGTCTGAAAGGTAGGTGAGAAGATCGCCAGTGGAGCGTCCCTGACGGAACCCATACTGACGATCGGAAAGAAGGTTGTGATAGGAAAGATGTCTTAAAATTTTTTTATTAAGAATTGACTCGAAAACTTTTGAAATACAGGACGTTAAAGCAATTGGACGATAGTTGGAGGGTTGGGAGTGGTCACCCTTCTTTGGGACTGGCTGAATGAGAGCAAACTTCCAGCAAGAAGGAAAGGTACAAGTTGACAGACAAAGGCGAAATAGTTTACCTAGGCAGGGTGTAAGCACAGAAGCACAGTTTTTGAGAACAACAGGAGGGACCCCATCAGGCCCATATGCCTTGTTAGTACTGAGGCCAGTAATGGCAGAAAATACATCAACTGAAGAAATTTTAATGTCAGCCATGAGGAAGTCAGAGGGTGAAGTGATGGAGGAACAGCACCGGAATCGTCTAAGGTGGAATTGGAGGAGAAAGTCTGTGCGAAGAGATCTGCTTTATCAGTAGAAGAAATAGCTACAGAACCATCAGAGTAGAAAAGAGGAGGGAAGGATGATGAGGTAAAGTTGTTAGAAAGATTTTTGGCAAGGTGCCAGAAGGAGCGGGAAGAATTCGAGTTGGAGAGTTGAGAGCATTTAGTAAGGATGAAATTATTTTTAGTAGAGCGAAGAACAGACTTAGCACGATTCCGGGCAGAAACGTAAAGATTATGTGATTCAGGGGTGGGTTGGCTCCGGTACCTTTTGTAGGCCTTCTCCTTGTTGCGGACAGCATTAGAACAAGCATGATTAAACCAAGGCTTTCTTGCGTTAGTCAAAGGATATGAGAAAGGAATGTATGCTTCCATGCCCGAGAGAATAACCTCCGTAATGCGCAAGGCACACTCAGATGGCTCACGGCCATGGAAGCAATAATCATTCCAGGGAAAATCAAAGAAGTACTGCCTGAGGGCCTCCCAGTCCGCAGCTCCAAAATGCCAGAGACGACGTTTCCCTGGAGGATCCACAGGCCGTACTGGAGCGATAGGACAGGTTAAGGTAATAAGGTTGTGATCGGAGGAGCCCAACGGAGAGAAAAGATTAACAGAGTAAGCAGAAGGATTAGTTGTGAGGAAGAGGTCAAGTATGTTGGAGCTCTCTCCAAGGCGGTCAGGGATACGGGTAGGGTGCTGTACAAGCTGCTCTAGGTCATTAAGGATAGAAAAGATGTAGGCTTGTTCACCAGGTGGATCCGTGAAAGGAGAGGAGAGCCAAAGGTGGTGGTGAACATTGAAATCTCCAAGAATGGAGATTTCAGAGAAAGGAGAAATGGACAGAATGTGTTCCATCGTAGAAGTAAGATAGTCGAAGAATTTTTGATAGTCAGTAGAATTAGGGGATAAGTAAACAGCACAGATATATTTAGTCAGAGAATGACAGGAAAGCCGAAGCCAGAGAGTGGAGAATTCAGGAGAATCAAGTTCAGGAACACGAGAGCAAGATAAGTCGTTGCGTATGTATACACAACAGCCACCTTTGGCTTTGAAATGAGTATAGAGAAAGTAGGAGGATACAGAAAAGGGTTTGCTGTCAGTTGCCTCAGACAGCTGAGTCTCCGTTAGAAAAAGAAGGTGAGGTTTAGAGGAGAAGAGGTGGTGCTCAACAGAGCGAAAGTTAGATGAAAGGCCGCGAATGTTGCAGAAATGAAGAAGAAGAGAGTCAGACAGTGGTTCCAGGCACCTCGAGTCGTCACCGGGAGAGGGGCAGATGGCGGGGGCATTTATGGTCCCCCCCCCTGGGGACTCCGAGGCTAGGTGAATTGACGCCATTTTGGTAAATTTTGAATAGGAAGTGTAGTGTGTACTGTGCATGTAGTTTGGTGAAGATAGATAGAGAAATTTGTACTGGAGAGCATGCTGGCCTACTCTCTGTGTAACTGAGACACTGAAAAAGTTCAGCAAAGGAGGATGGTCAGGAACTAGTCCTGAGGGCTGATGAAACGGGAGCTCCAGCACTCCCTGTCATCAGCTTTCCAT
The DNA here is from genome assembly GCF_032717465.1 of Coenobita brevimanus. NCBI lineage: Eukaryota > Metazoa > Arthropoda > Malacostraca > Decapoda > Coenobitidae > Coenobita > Coenobita brevimanus. Next base: position 43,864,976 of record NC_136999.1, on the reverse strand, counting down.
CCACCTCGGGAGTACTGCCCTGCTCGACTGGTGCTACAGTCTACTCCACACTCTGTATGGGCCCTCAAATTTCGGGGATAATTTATTGTCTCTCCTGTGAATGACACCATAGACATTGTCTCCTAAGCTGATAGGAGATTCTTTTGCCTTTTTATAAAATGCCTCCGTCATTTCCTCCTTAGACACTGATAATTGTTTTTTCACTATTTTATGCATGACCAGGAATTCACGTAAACGGAGTTAAGGGTAATTATTGTAGTTGTATATGGGCAGATTTTCACCTTCTAGATTTTCATGTGGTAATTTTTTTTTATCTATCCCATATATAAGTATTCCCTTGTACGAGGGAAAAGGGGACAAAGAAGTGTGGTAATCATAGGGGCATTTGTCTTCTTAATGTGATAGGAAAAGTGTATGGTAGGATACTTCTTGACAGAGTTAGGGAAATAACAGAGGAATTAGTTGGAGAAGATCAGGGATGTTTTAGGAAGGGAAGAGGTTGTGTAGATCAGACAGTCATTCATAGATCTTTAGTGGAAAAGTTTCTAGAGAAGGGAAAGAAGTTCCATGCGACCTTCATGGATTTGGAGAAGCATATGACAGGGTGGATAGACAAGGATTGTGGAAAGTATTAAGAATATATGGAGTAGATGGGAAGTTGTTGAATGCTATGAAGAGTATGTATGATGGTGCTAAGGCTGCAGTGCGTGTGGATGGTGAACTAAGTGAGTTTTTCTCTTTGAAGGTTGAGTTGAAACAGGGATGTGTCATGTCTCCATGGTTGTTCAATTTGTACATGGATGGGGTAATAAAAGAGATACAGGGTAGGGCAGTTGATGTTGGAGTGGCCCTAGTGAGAAAGGGTAGCGTTTGGAAACTCCCTCTACTATTGTTTGCAGATGATACTGTGTTGCTAAGTGAAGACGAAGGGGAGCTGCAAGGATTGGTGGATGATTTTGGAAAGTGTGTAAGAAACGGAATCTAAAGGTGAATGTAGGGAAGAGTAAAGTGATGGTCCTTGAGAGAAGTGAAGTCAGTGAATGTATAGTGAGTTTGGATGGTGAGGAAATGGAAAATGTGAGTAGGTTAAAGTACTTGGGGAGTGTGATGAGTAAGGATGGAAGTTTGGAGGGTGAAGTGCTTGAAAGGGTACAACAAGGAAGAAACGTTGCTGGTACCTTGGATGCAGTGATTAGAAACGGGGAAGTGAGCATGGAAGTGAAAATGTTACTACATGACAGTATTATGATACCAACTCGAACGTTTGGATGTGAAGCTTGGACATTGTTGGAAGGACACAAGTCGAGAGTGGGAGCAGTGGAATTGAGTTTTTTAAGAGGAGCCTGTGGAGTCAAATGGAGAAATAGGCTGACAAATGAGGATATAAAGAAGCGTTGTGGTGTGGATGTGGATGTGATAGGAATCGTTAGGAGGAACACACTGAGGTGGTTTGGCCATGTGGAGAGGATGGAGAGTGAGAGACTGACGACGAGAGTGTATGTGAGTGAGGTGGAAGGGGGGGAGAGGGAGGGGGAGGCCGAGTATGAGATGGAGGGATGGAGTGGAGAGGTATATGAGAGAGGGGTGTGTGAGTTTGGAGCAGGGCAGTGAAATGGCGGGTGACAGGGCGACGTGAAGGCGATTTGTTTGTGGCCACCCCGTACGGGATTAGGGCGTCTGGCAATAGGTAGATAGATAGATATATAATGAAATGTGGTTTGTCTCCTACAGACATATTTATTGATCCATTAATTGATGCTTCTACCCTGGGAATCCAATCATCCCAGCTTGCATAATTTTCATTGAGAATGTGTTCTAGTGCATCTAATACTTTTTTGTTTTGTCTCTGCTAACGCATTGGATGCTGGGTGATAGGCTAAAACGTTAACCTTTTTGATATTTTATTGTTTACATATTTTATTGTAAGATATCAGAATTAAATTCACCTTCATTATCGCTTATTAGTACCTTTGGGGTAGTAAAGCGACATATTACATTATCTATCATTGCCTTTGCTACTGTTTCTGCTGTTTTATCCTTAACTGGAGCTAAAATTATATAACGGGAAAAATGATCCGTTGCTACGAATAGGTATTGGTTATTATTGTATGATAACGGCAAATTGAGTAAATCAACTGCGACAAAGTCACATGATTGATGTGGTACAGGGTAATTACCCATCGGTGCAGGTGTGATTGGTATCCTTTGTGTTTTGCACATGATTCGCATCTGTCTATACGATTGTTTAAATCTTTTCGTAATGATGGCCAATAATATAAAAGCTGGGCTTGTTTGAATGTTCTATCCTTTCCAGGATGTCCTGCATGTGGGCTATCGTGTATCGTTCGTAATACTTGGGGTATCATGTCATTAGGTACCACTAATTGTTTATTATTTCTTCGGCGTTTTGGTTGTCCTGGGTTGATCCTGTATAAGGCATGATTGATTATTGTGAATTGGACTAGTGGTACATGTAGTTTGGGTAATTGTATGTCATCTCCATTTTCTAACTTGTATATAACTTTAGACCATGTTGGGTCAAGTCTTTGTGCTTTCACGATTGCATCATGGGTTGGGATGTTTCCTTTGAGATCTAATACCGTAACATGAATTGTTTTCTGGTTCCTGGATAATGAATCAGCTGCTAGACTCATTTTGCCTTATATGTAATGAATGTGTACATTGTAGTTTTTGACTGTACATTTCCATCTTGCTCTCCTCCCAGAGAGGAGTTTTGCTTTAAACATACCCACTAACGGTTTATGGTTGGTGAAAAAGTATATTTCGTAACCATATACCAAATCTTGGAACTTTTGTAATGAAACAACTGCAAGTGCCTCTAAGTCTGTAGTGCAATAATTTTTCTCTGCAACTTTTATTTGTCTACTACCAAATGCAATCGGTTGATTCTTTCCTCTTTTATCTTCTTGCATCAGTACAGTCCCTAATCCTTTAATGGCTGCGTCTGTGCAAATAATAAATGGTTTTGTGAAATCCGGATAGGCCAAACATGGTTCATTTGTAAGTTTATCTTTTAATTCATTAAATGCTTGTTTTTGTTCTTCTTCCCATTGGAATACAGCATCTTTTTTTAAGTAGTTGGAATAGAGGGAAGGCTGTATGAGAGAACTGTTGTATGAATGACCTGTAATACCCTGCTAGACCTAAAAATTGTCTAACTTCGTCTATTGTAGCGGGTTCTGGGAAGTCTCTCACCGCCTGTATTTTGTCATCGGAGGTGTGAATACCTTCAGCATTGAGTTTGTGGCCTAAGAATTTTATATCCTTAAATCAAAATTTGCATTTAGAAGCTCAATTTTTAAATCAGCATCACCATGCTTTTGTAAGAGTAGGTCTAACTTCTGGAGATGTCCTTTTATATCTTTAGTTGAGACAATTATATCATCAAGATAAATGAATATTCCATGTCTTAGAATTCCGGACAATACGTAATTCATCAGGCTTTGGAAAGTGCCTAGTGTTGTCTTCAATCCCATTGGCATGCTCCTGTTTTGATAAAGTCCTGTATTTGTGGAAAAGGCAGTGTATTTACGTGACTCCTGATCTAATGGAATTTGATAGTATCCATTTAGCAAATCTATTGTGGAAAATACATTACTTTCTGGTCCAATATTCTGTAGGATGTCACTTAGCAGTGGCATGGGAAACCGGTCTGGGACTGTGCGATTGTTTAGTTTACGGTAATCTACTACTGCACGCATTTCTCCATTTCGCTTGAGCACGAAAAATAATCGGGCATTCCACGGGGAGACTGAAGGCTCAATAATTCCAAGTTCTAATATTTCATCGACATACTATTTTGCGAGTGTATGTTGAGATTGTGGGACTCTATAGGCAGGTACGAAAATCGGTTGTGTGCCTGGGTGCACGTTAATCATGTGATTAATCAGGTTAGTACACACTAATTGTTCTCCAGGTAATGCTACGGTGTCCCTGTGTTTTTCCAACAATGTTAACAAATCAGTTTCTTCATTAAATTCACCTGAGTGAATTAAATTTTCTTTTATGCTTTCTCTATCCGTAGATCTTATCTTACATGTCACTCCAACTAAAACTGTTTCCATCACGGGGGCGGGATATTTTTCAGTATTAACTATACAAGTCTCCTTTTTCAACTGTACTTCCCCATTCATGTGATTAATTAGGAATATTTGAGTTTGCCCATCGTTATTCATCTGACAATGCTTTTTCTACTGACAATCCTTTTACTTTACATAATTCTTCCAAGATAAGAACAGTACTATTCTTTAATTTGCTCTTTATGGTTACCCTTATGTAGGAGTTAGGAGGAATAACTAAATCATTGGTGAGATGGGCGGGAAAAACTGATAAGTCAGTACCGCTACCATGGTCTCCAGTCCTGGAGGCTAGGGGGGGGGGGGAGTGGATCTATACAATCATCTGTTTGTATATGTTTGTTTAAGCTTTTCATATTGCCAATTCCTTTTGGTTCTGTTTTACTAATCCATTCATTTGTGGGAGTAAAGTTATTTGCTCTGTTCTCATGCATCTTAAAGGCCCAGCAACATATCAGTTTTTATTGCTAAGTTTCAACAATATATAAAAATGTAGAAATTGGTCTTGTAGTCTCTGTGAAACTGGTGTTGAACCGTATCATACCTTTTACTTCAATTTGCTTGCCATCTATTGTATAATAAGTCTAAATCAGATTCTTCCAGAAAAGTTACTTTCTTATTCCTAAAATTTCTATCTATTACTTCTTGTGTTATTAAGTTCACTGGAGAGCCTGTGTCTAAAAGTAAGGAAACGTTTTGATCCTCATATACAGCTGGTATCAAGATACACTCACTCCCCAACATGCCTCCAATGTGAATTTTAGACTTGCTTTTCTTTATGATTGATCGTTTTTTGTTGTGACTTGGCCTTCCCCCGATTTGAAAATGAAATATATTTTCTCTACTGTCTTACAATTGCTGTTGCAATGCCCTTGGGACCGATGATGTCTACAGTATGGATCATATCCTTGTGTCTTTTGTTTATATTCTCTTGCTTTGATAAAGCAGTCATTCATTGTGTGTCCTGGGTTAGCACAGTAATAACATAGAATGGACCTATCTCCCGACTGTGAGATGGCTTCCCATATATAGCGGTGTCTGTGGTGCGAGATCTGCTCGGACTGCGCGGAAACTAATGTGACTGCCTGTGGCCTGGTGTTTGAGAACGCTGTCTCAAAGCGTTTGGTTATTTGTTCCGTCTGTTTGCGGGTCGCGATCGATTTTGTTCTCTGTTTTGGGTAGTTGTGGCTGTTTTCACAGCTGATACTGTCTCAGGCACTCTCATTCTACTAGAATGTGATTGTGTTTCGGCCACTCCTGCTTTGTTACAATTCATCTCTACCTTATTCATTAAGTCTAGGAAGTACATACCTGGGGTGTATGGGATCGTCTTGGCTATTTTGAGTATCCTATCAGGTAATTTACAAAAGGCAGCTACGTAACCATGATGTCTGCGACAAGGTCTGGTGACATCTTTCCATCTCCTGTCATCCAGTTTGAGTTTTCTAAAGTAGCTAATAATGTTCTTCTAATGGTAGAGACATCTGTTATTTCATTGAGCACATGATTTGTAGTGTGCTCCCTTACAAGATCCACAATCCTATGTAATTCTGGGATTATTCCTAGCAAAAGTTTATACCTCCAGAAAACTTCTTTAAGAATTCTGTTGTAAACTCATCATATGTCTTAGCCTTAAGAAGCTTATCTGACTTAAGCAGATCACCTGCCGGGCATCTATCCCGATTAATCCATGAGGAAAATATTTCAGGTTTTTCTTTGCTCATCCGTTATGTGTCTTTTTACACTGATTGATCAGTGAAATCACATCAATGCAATCTTTTTCTGTGCCTGAGAATTATGGGGCAGTTTTATCCTCATGATAAATGTAAACATGAGGTGGGGATGTTTGATTTGTGGCATTGCCTGCAGTATTCATTTTGGATGGCTGCTTTGGTAGGTTAGCCTTGACTTGTTTATCGTTCTGTGAGGGAATAGTGGAATAGACTTTTCCTGAGCGATAAACTCTGTTAAGTAAATTTTCATAGACAGGCAAGTCAGAGACAAAGTTCTCACTTGCTACATCAGAGGGTGTTTCCCAAGAATCATCATTATCATCTAGATATGATGTATTTGTCTCTTTGTCTTTAGTTTGAGTGGGTGTGTTGTCCTGTTGTTCTCCTAATTGTGGATCAGCAGTGGCCGCTAACTGTGTATCATCTGTTACTAACACGGGTGGAGGAAAAATATCCTAGGCATATCACTCAGCTAAAATGAACTCATGTTGTTAGGATATGGTGTTATGAAATACTTCTTTTATTTATGTTCTAGCAGAATAAATGAGTGAATGAGTTGTAATAAATGAAAGATAATAAGTGTATCAAAGTATATTATAAAAATAAGTAAAGGAGGTGATTGTACCTAAATTAAAGCACTGAGAAGAAATGAGCAAAGTAAAATTACACCCACTTGGTACAGATGATGTCACTCGGAGAGGCTTGTTGATAGAGATGTCACTTTCAGAAGGTAAATGCAGAGTTGATAGAAGATCTCCCTCTCAATAATTCTAGGGCTGTGTTTATGGACGATATTACTCCGGAAATTCCATGGCTTGGTGATCTCAGTGTTGATTGCAGTGCAAATTAACCCATCACGTCCTGACCGATTTCCCACCTCCGACACCCCTCAATCCCGAGCTATTTTGGAAATTTATTTTTTTGGCTAAAACCTCCGCTTTTGTTGAGAAACAAAGGAAAATCACCAAGAAAGGGCTTACCAGGGTCCATAAGTGGTCAGAACAGGTGAGGCACCCCGTGTCAGATATCGTATTCTGTCACTGACGTGTCAGGCTCTCACGTATTCTATGGTAGGTAATTTTGGGAAAAACAGCAAAGAACACATCTACATTTATTGATTTGGAACTAATAAACAATCACAACAACAATATAATGCTCTTCAAATATATATACCAGTATAGGAAAAATAAGCATTGTTCCATCACATGTACATAGCGAGTTTGGTTATATTGGTTATGTGCTATTTGCTAAGTTTCTTGTTTCAGTAAACATAACATTTTTTCTACTTCCATAATACTGTTTCAAAGACATTTTACCATTTTTGACTTTAAGTAAATGTTTTCAGCTGTTTACATTCATTACGATGATATTTAGCATAACTATTGCGCACATCTGCTTATTCAGCGCACTCGCTATGACTCTTCTCTCAACATACATTATATTTTTTTTACATTCATATTATTGTTTTTATGACATTGTACCATTTTTCACCCAATGTAAGTCTTTGCACTTATTTACATTCCTTACGAGGGTATTTAATGAAATGCTAGCGCATATCCACGTAGCAAGCACATTCGCTACCACTTGTTTTTCAACTTGTACTTTATTTCTTCACCTCCAATATACTTCCCCACTTACATTACACCCGTTTCCACCTTATACTACTATTTACATATTTACGGGCCTTATTTATTACACTGAGAGTCAGAATATTGCATCTATATACCCTCGCTAGGAGTGTTTCGACTTAGATTATATTTATGCACTTACATAATAATTTTCCACTTACATTACACCCGTTTCCACTTTATACAACTATTTACATATTTACGGGCCTTATTTATTCCACTGAGGATCAGAATATCGCATCTATATACACTTGCTAGGAGTGTTTCGACTTAGAATATATTTATGCACTTCCATAATAATTTTCCACTTACATTACACCTGTTTCCACTTTTATACTACTATTTACATATTTACGGGCCTTATACTTACACTGAGCGTCTGTATGTCGCATTTCTTCCTGAGTATGAGCGTCATATCGCATTCACACCATATCAGAACTGCATCAAGGTGTGATATTCACTTAAACATGGGTGAATGAAGACCCACGTTACAACCAATGCACTCATAGCGGGTGTCTTTTCTCTGAGTGGTGGGTCTCACACGGGAATTACCACGCACATGACACCTGCGTTGGGGCCTAGGTCCATTTGGCTGGGGAGGTATAGGAGTGGGAAAATTGCGGACGGATATTCTCAGGACAGTTTGGACGGCAGGTGCAGTGCATATGCATTGTAGGGGCCTCTCGACAACATACTTGGCAAAAATCTCACGTGTAAGCTCCCTCACAAACCCTTCAAAGGTTTCCTTTACTCCTGTTGTCATGGCATGCAGGTGGTGGCAATTGAGGGCAGTTATATCTAGCAGGTGAAAGAAGAGCTTCTTGTACCACATCATCGTGGTCCTGGCACACTCGACAGTGGATATCATGGAGTCTGACTGGTCCATCAGGCACATGTTGATGTTATAATCAAGCACACACTAAGCTTTCCAGATGTGGCGCCTCCTCTCACTGCGGTAATCCACGGACTCTGTACGGTGCATCAATGGACGGTGAACCATGGGCAAGAGACTGACTTCTCTGTTGTGGTTCCACATTGTAGCTAGGATGTTGTTAGCCTGGAAGCCTGCAAGTTTCCACCCCACCTTGACCATGTGACGCTGGTTCACCTTGATGGTACTACAGAGTCCCGTGTCATACAGGTGTAGGTAATGAGCGAGAAGAGGGCTAGTGTACCAGTTATCCAGGTAAAGGACGTGACCACGATGAAGGTAGTCTTCAATCATTGTCTTTACCACTGCTCCAGACAGTCCAATACTCCAATCTTCTATTATGTCTGTCTGTGCACCGGTGTACAAGACTATGTCATGCACATAACCAGTCCTACAATCACACATGACAAAGATCTTCAACCCAAAACGGTGCCTTTAGCTGGGTATTTACTCCCGAAAGGAAATATTGCCTCTCTACAACACAAGACTCTCGTCTATGACAAGGTCTCTATAGGGATAAAATGAGGAACGGAATGTTTGCTGTAGGTAATCAAAAACCAACCTAATTCACCTCATCTTATCAGTGTCATTTGCATTGGCAGGATCATCAGCATCATAAAAGTGGAGGCAGTTTAGAATTTGCTAAAACCGATTACGGCTAATGATCTTGCCAAATATTGGAGTCTGCACGATAGGGTCCGTTGCCCAGTATGCCGAAATTCTGTTTATATGTACAATACCCATCAAAATTACCAGGGCAAAAAATAAAAAATTTCTGCGAGGGAGACAGGGTAATCATAAATGATTGAATGGCTGCTCCTTGTGCCCAGTCGATCACTCTGACGGCGCTGGCTGCTAGCAAAACGGTTTGTTTGTTCCACTATCTTCTCCACAAAACCCTTACCGAAGAACAGGTGGAAAAAATCCAGACTGGTGGAACAACAGTGAATCCCTGGAGCCGTGCAGCCAGCGTGCCCCTGCTCAGTGAAGGGGTGAATGATGGAAGAAAAATCACTGCCATCTTCCCAATTCCAAATCACAATACCCTCGCCCCCATCGTCGCCTTCGTCGGGGTGGGGAGGAGATGCTTGTGGGGGAGGTTGGGGAGGAGGAGTGTGAAGGGCTTCCCAACTTGCACTCCTTTTCCTTTGGCCTTTACCCTTCCATTTTTTCCTTACCCTTACGGCCTTGGGGAACATCAGGGGGCTGTGGGGAGGAAGTATGGGAATATTGCGGAGCATAAGACGTGCTGGGGAGTGGCTCCTCCTCAGAAGACTGGCTTTCAGACCGAAAACAGCGAGTTGTGATAAACGGAAAGGAATCCAAATGGTGTAATGTGATCAGCAGCGTTCCCCAAGGCTCAGTACTTGGACCGATACTTTTTATTATCTATATAAATGATATTGATGAGGATCTAAATTGTAAATTATCCAAATTTGCAGATGATACTAAAAAAAACAGTAAAGTAACTTCAAAATTACAGTGACAGGAGTTACAAAAGACCTTAACCCTTAAACCGCGGGCTTGTTTTCCTTTGTCTTGCAGCTCCCGCGGGCATATTCGAGCTCCGACAGACTCTCTAAAAATATTTGCCAAAAATCAGTTATTAGTCCTAGAATATTAAAATTACTTATGCATATGGCTCTACCCTCAGCTTTCACCTGGCATGTTTGTTGAGCCTTCATCGAGTACCGTAGGACTTGTGGAGACCTCTGAAGTTGGGTAACGAAGTCTCCACTTAACACTTCCCGACAACCCATAATATGATTACCACAGCCTGATATTATCACTAGAAACACTATTCTATGATTCTCAAATAGTTTGGAATCCATACTCCAAAAAAAAAAAAAATACTGAAAGCAATGAAAATTACGAGGGCGTATGACCTTCCCACGTCCGATCGTTCGCTGCTGGTGTTCTGTCATTTATTATTCATAAAGCTCCTCACACTTTATATTTCTATTACTATATAACACTTATATATATCTACAGTCTTTATCCATAGGTTTCCTTGAGTAATAGTAGTTTATTGTCACTGTAGGCATTCAATTTCTCTTTCAGTAAAATACGTAGCATTCACTTTCTTGTCCTGTATACTAGCGTTGAGAGTGAATGTTACTTTCACCCTCACTCTCATAACTCATAGTATTCATACATGCTAGAGTGAAACTTTCACTTTCATTACTCCTAGTATATATAATCGTATTCTTATAATACTACTCATTTACATTTCTATTTACGTTCTCTATTTTATTTACATTATTTACATTTCTATTACCCCCTGGGGGTAGGATGGTTTCAAGAATACTCCCCCAGTATCCCTGCTTGTCGTACGAGGTGACTAAAAGGGTTGGTGGTGGGTTAGTGCCCCACCCCATAAAAAGAACTAACTAAAAAAGTGAATAAAGCGTCTCGGACCCGGACGGACCATAAGTTGACGACTAAGGAACGGACAAAGGACATTCTTAGGGTGGGAACGTGGAATGTGAGAGGAGTGAATGATGAAGTGAAAGAGAGAGAGATTGTTCAGGTGCTTGAGGATGCAAAAGTGGATATATGTGGATTGACTGAAACTAAATGGCGAGATGAAAGGGTGAGAGAATGGGAATATGGTTAAGGTATATGTGCGGGAGTCAATGAGAATGAGAGGGGAAGAGAGGGAGTATGTCTGATGATAAGCAAGAAGTGGAAGGAGAATATAAGAGAGTATGGAACAGTGGGTGCAAGGATTGTATGGATGAGGATGAAAGTAGGTATACAAGCTTGGGCGATTGTATGTGTGTATGCCTCGACAGAGGATCGAGTGGCAAGAGTGAAAGATGAGTTTTGGGCGAGAGTAGAAGCGTGTATGGACAAGTTTGAGAGTAGCGAGAGAGTGCTGTTGATTGGAGACATGAATGGCAAAGTTGGGAATGTACGAGTGGATGGAGTGGTTGGTCAGTGGGGTGTGCCAACTGACGTAGATGGGAATGGAAGTGCTTTGGTGGACATCTGTGCTTGTAAGGGGTTGGCAGTAGCCAACACCTACTTTTGACATAAGATGATCCACCGGTATACATGGAGAGTAATGAGGAGGATGGATGGTGAACTTGTTGAACGAAAGGCAATGATAGACCACGTGTGTGTGGATGAGCGAATGAGAAGACAAGTGCTGGATGCAAGAGTGTGGAGTGGGTGGGGGAATGGAGTCTCGGACCTTCACCTAGTGATGGCCAAGGTAGACCTGCAAAGAAAGTGGTTGAGGAGACGAAGAGGAAGACAAGAGGAAGCAGCTCCTGTGAGAACAGTGGAGAAATTGCAAGATAATGAGAAAATTATAGAGTATAAGAGCATAGTGGAAGAAAGATTGGGAAGGTATGAGCTAGAGCAGCAGATGGAAGGGGTGGAAGACGTAGGTAAGATATTCACGGAAGAGATAGGCGCAGCGTGTGAGGCGGTTTGTGGAGTGAGGAGGAGATGCAAGGGTGTGCAAGGGACAGCATGGTGGAATGATGAGGTGAAACGAGCTGTGGAACAAATGAAGAAGGCATATAGTGAATGGTTAGCGATTAGAGGTATGGGAGAAGATGAGAAAGAGAAGAGAGAGGTATATGTGAGCAGGAGAAGGGAGGTTAAGAGACTGGTGAAGGAGAGTAAGAGAAAAGTGGATGAAGAGTTTGGGAGGAATCTGAGTGTGAAATGGAGGGAGAGTAAGAAGTTATTTTGGAAGGAGGTAAAGAAAGTAAGGCAGTGTGAAAGGGGAAATAGTAGGGGAGTGAAATATAGGAATAATAGATTGTTGGTGGAGAAGAGAGAGAAATTGAGGAGATGGAAGGAGCACTTTGAGGATTTGTTGAATGTAGAGAGTGAGAGCAGTGCGAGTATAAGTGGTTGGGGAATGGCTGGGAGAAGAAGAGATGAGAGGAGGGAGGAAGAGGTCAGTAGGGCAGAAGTACTGGAAGCGATGAAGAAGATTAAGTTGGGAAAGGCCCCAGGAATTGATGGAGTGTGTGGTGAAATGCTTAGGTATGGGGGTGAGATTGTTGTGGAGTGGATATGGAAGTTGTGTAGATTGGCTTGGGAAGAGGGAAGGGTTCCAGGGGACTGGAAATCAGGTATAATTGTTCCTTTATACAAAGGGAAAGGGGAGAGAGAAGTATGTGGTAACCATAGGGGTATTTGTCTTCTTAGTGTGACTGGTAAAATATATGGTAAAATACTCATTGATAGGGTTAGGCATATGACAGAGGAGTTAGTCGGAGAACAAGGGAGATTTAGGAAGGGAAAAGGGTGTGTAGATCAGATATTTGTTCTAAGATGTTTAACCCGCTCAATCCCGACGTTTTCTGATCTTTGGTCCGCCCCAGTCCCAGCTTTTTTTGAACCATTTTATTTTTTTTGCTCAAACATTCGCTTTTGGTCAGAAACTAAGGAAAATCACAAAGAAAGGTGTCCCTTGGGTCCAGAAATGGCTTACCTGGAGCACATAAATTTGACAGTTACTGCCATGCTCTATGAGTAGTCTTTTCGCCGTATGTTTTCTATGGTGGCACGGGTACTCTGAACTGATGCAGTATACGTTATCATGTATTCATATGTTGGAAATATGTATACCAGAAGTATATTGGGTTTTATACAGAAGAAAATGAGAAATAAGGTATGTACCATTGTGCGACCCTAGCGAAATCGGTCGATTATGTCACCGATGGATAACAAACATCGTTATTTCATCAGCTATTGTATTTTTTCATGTTTCATATTACTTCCACAATAACATCATACCATTTTCAACTTTACATAATTGTTTGTACATATTTTGAGGCATTATGACAAGAATTAGCATAAAAGTAGCGCTTATTTACCAAGTGAGATCATTTTATTTCATGCTTTTCTCAACTCAGATTCTATTTTTCACCTTTTGGATTACTTATAACATAATATATAACCCACTTACATGTTATAAAATTAGTTTTATAGATGTACTTGCTTTACAAAAAGAATTAGCATAAGAATAGCGCTTATTTACCAGCTGACAACTTGATCTTTCATGCTTTTTTCAACTCAGATTCTATTTTTTCACCTTTTTGATTACTTATAACATAATATATTACCCATTTACATGTTAGACAATTGCTTTTACAGAAGTACATGCTTTATGAAAAGAATTAGCATAGAAGTAGCGCTAATTTACGTAGGTAAATCATGTCATGTCATTATTTTTTCACCTCTGAATTTATTTTCTACCCCTTTATAGTACTTCTCACATTACATTCTGGCCTTTTCCATGTTAGACATTTGCTTTCACAGTAGTACACGATTTACAGTAAGCCTTATCCTAATATATATATATATATATATATATATATATATATATATATATAGAGAGAGAGAGAGAGAGAGAGAGAGAGAGAGAGAGGTGGGATGGTGGTACACTGGGAGACAGCTTATCCCATAATTGGTGGCTAAATTTAGAGCCCTTGGGGAATTTCCCACCCCTCTTACACCGTGAACAGAATTCTTCCTAGCGCTTATTTACCTACTGACTGTATGTTCTGTGACTTTCAACTTAGACTATTTTTCAACTTACATACTAACTTTACAGTAACTATACAACCTCCTATGATTAGTATCACATAAGATAACATGGCACTATTATGATACTGAGTGACACTTTATCGCGTATGTACAGGCCTTACCACACTACACACACTTTCAATAGTGCCTGTTATTATGATACTCACGGAAGCACGGTTGCAGGCAGAGAGCAACGTTGCACTCCACACACTCGTACCTAGTGTCTCTTCTGACCTGGGTAGGTCGTACTGTAGTGTGCCGGCATACGTGGCATCTCCGCTGAGGGTAGGGCCTGTTGCCTTGGGAAGGAATTGTACTAGGGTAGTGGCGGCCTGTTAGCCATAGGGGATTTTGGCGGGCTGCAGGTGGCCGTGGTCTGTGGGTATGCCTGTCCTCTGCCTACCTTGCGAAAATCTCGTGGGCGAGCTCTCTGACAAACCCCTCAAATGTTTCTGTCACTCCGGTCGTCATTGCGTGGAGGTAATGTGCATTGAGGACCTTGATGGCCAGCAGGTGGAAGAAGAGCTTCTTATACCATTTCATCGTGGTCCTGGCACAATCCACACTGGAAATCATTGAGTCTGACTGATCCACGAGCCTCATGTTGATGTTGTAGTCCAGTACAGACTCAGGTTTCCAGATGTGGCGCCTCCTCTCACTATGGTGATCGACAGAGTCTGTACGGTGCAAGAGGGGACGGTGGACAGTAGAGAGGAGGAACACTTCCCTGTTATGATACCACAGGGTGGCGAGAATGTTGTTCGCTTGAAAGAACACCACCTCGTTCCTGTCCAGCTTTTTCCCCAACTTGACCATATGCCGTCGATTTCTTTTCACTGTCCCACAGACTCCGGTGTCGTGTAGGTGGAGGAACCTAGCGAGAAGAGGACTAGTGTACCAGTTATCCAGATAGAGGACATGACCACGATGAAGGTAATCTTCTAAAATTGTCTTCACCACAGCCCCTGAGAGTCCGATGCTATGATCTTCTGTTATGTCTGTCTGTGCGCCCGTGTACAGGACCATGTCCTGCACATAACCAGTCTTACAGTCACACATAACAAAGATCTTGGACCCGAAACGATGTCTTTTGGTGGGTATACACTGGCAAAAGGCAATATTGCCTCTCCACAGCACGAGACTCTCGTCTATGACGAGGTCTCTGTAAGGATAAAGTGAGGAGCAGAACATTTCCCGTAGGTGATCAAAAACAAGCCTAATTCTCCTCATTTTATCAGTATTATTAGCTTTTGCTGGATCGTCAGCATCAAAAAAGTGGAGGCGGCTGAGAATTTGTTGGAAGCGATTCCTACCCATCACTTGCCCAAAAAAGGGGGTTAGGGTCATAGGATCAGTCGTCCAATAGGCCGGAATTTGATTTTGTTTTATAATACCCATCAAAGGCACCAGGGCAAGGAACACGAACATCTCACCTAGGCTTACTGGATAATCATACTGATGGGTGTGCCTCCTGGTTGTGCCCTGAAGCTCATATTCACGGCGCTGGCTCCCTGCAAACAGATTTGTTTGTTCAACAATTTGTTGAACAAACAGCTCCCCAAAGTAAAGTTGGAAAAAATCTAGTCTCGTGGAGCTAGCGTTGATGACGGGAGCAGTGCAGCCAGACCGCCACTCCTCTGTAAATGGGTGAATGATGGGAGTGAAGTCGCTCCCATCTACCCAGTCCCACCTGACATTTTCGTTCCCAGCCACATGCCCATCGTCGTGTTCCTCAGGGTGGGGAGGGAATGGTGGTGGTGGAGGTTGGGGAGGTGCAGAGCGGTCCCTTTCCCCACTCGCACTCCTCTTACCTCTCCCCTTTCCCCACTCGCACTCCTCTTACCTCTCCCCTTTCCCCACTCGCACTCCTCTTACCTCTCCCCTTTCCTTTTCCCTTTCCCTTCCCTTTCTTTCCTTTCCCCACTTCCTGGGGCTGTGGGGAGGAAGTAAGGGAATCCAGAGGGTCGAATGAGGTGCCAGGGAGCGGCTGCTCCTCCCCTCCATGCCGCATAAAAAGAGCACGTGGACGTGTTGCCGCTCCCACAAGACTCTCCTTACATCGCACTTGTCCTCGCTCTTCCGGCCCACCACTTCCGGTTTCTCCTGGCGTAACCCTTCCCACACCACTAGGTCCTGCCCCAGGGTCTAAAGGAGGACCATACCTGTGGAACAGTCGCGATGTTACTTCTAATATAACATATTACCCCTTTACATGTTATACAATTGCTTTTATAGATGTACATGCTTTACGGAAAGAATGAGCAAAGCAATAGCGTAACCACGTGAGGTCAGGTCACTCGAAATCTAATTATTCACCTTTTATAATACTTCCAGTATAACATATTACCCCTTTACATGTTATACAATTGCTTTTATAGATGTACATGCGTTACGAAAAGAATGAGCATAGCAATAGCGTAACCATGTGAGTTCAGGTACCGTCATTATTTTTTCAACTCAAAATCTAATTATTCACTTTTTATAATACTTCCAATATAACATATTACCCCTTTACATGTTAGACAAGTGCTTTCACCTTCTGCTAACGCACACCACGCCCAACACGAACACCACGTGGACGTGTTGCCTCTCCCATACCACTCTTGCTTTCACGAATCTGTCTGCGCTCTCCCGCCTCAACACTTTCACATTCTGCTGCCCTAAACATCCCCACACCATTATTTCCTGCCACAGAACACATAGAAGGAACATACCTGTGGAACAGTCGTGATGTGACGTCTGTCCCAGTCCCACGTGGTGATATCTTTTCCTTCCCCAGCCAGGAAAATACGCCACCATGTACTGCTTCCTCATCCTCGTCCTCGTCCTCATCTGATGGTATGTGTTGCTGCCTACATGCAGCACGTGGTGCAGGCTGGCCGTCCCCTGCCCTCCTATATGTTATATATTTGACCTTCTTTGGGGAAGGGACCTCCTCATCACTGCTGCTGGTAACCTCCTCAGGCTGCACGTAATCGACATCGAGGGTTTCGTCGTCCAGTGGGGAATCACTATCCCCTGTAAAGGTATCCAGGGCGACTTATATCTCCTCATCTGACAGCCCATGACACGCCATGGCTGACCTGGGTGACTGCTGACAGGTAAGTGGATGATCACAGGGTCAGGTGGGGTTAATCTGGGTCTAGGGGATTATCCGCCTGGAGGCGAGTAGGTGAGGCTTGCGTAGGTGGGCGAAACAAAAATCAGGCGCGAATTTTGAAAAATGTGAAAATTATGCAACTTGCAACTTGCAATGTCGCCGGTACATGAGTGCACATCATGTGCGGACGTTAATTCACGTCGCCAGGACGGCGTGGGTTAGTGGAGAAGTATCTACAGAAGGGAAGGAAAATGTATGCTGCCTTCATGGACTTGGAGAAAGCTTATGACAGAATAGATAGGCAAGGTATGTGGAAGGTTTTAAGAATATATGGAGTGGAGGGGAAATTGTTGAGTGCTGTGAAGAGTATGTACGAGGGAGCTAGGGCTACGGTGCGAGTGGATGGTGAGCTGAGTGAGTTCTTTGATCTCAGTGTGGGACTGAAACAGGGTTGTGTGATGTCTCCATGGCTGTTTAATATCTACATGGATGGGGTTGTAAAGGAGGTGCAAGGTAGGGCAGTGGATGTGGGGGTGGCTCTAATGAATGAGGGTGAGATTTGGAAGCTTCCGGTGTTGTTGTTTGCTTATGATACAGTACTGTTGAGTGAAGATGAACAGGGGTTGCAAGGTTTGGTGAATGAATTTGGGACAGTGTGTAGGAGGAGGAATCTGAAAGTTAATGTAAACAAAAGTAAAGTTATGGTGTTTGAGAGGAATGAAGTCACAGATTGTGCAATGAGGTTGGATGGTGAGGATATGGAGAATGTGAGTGCATTCAAGTACTTGGGTAGTGTGATGAGTAAGGATGGAACTTTGGGGGATGAAGTACGTGAAAAGGTACAGCAAGGAAGGAGGGTTGTTGGTACACTGAAAGCAGTGATGAGAAGTAGGGAGGTGAGTATGGAAGTTAAGAAGTCACTGCATGATAGTATTGTGATCCCTAACCTGACGTATGGAAGCGAGGCATGGACCTTGCAAGAGGGGAACAAGTCAAGAGTGAGAGCAGTGGAAATGAGTTACTTGAGAGGAGCATGTGGAGTGACGTGGAGGGACAGGTTGACGAGTGAAGAAGTGAAGGAATGCTGTGGGGTGGATGTGGATGTGGTTGAGAAGATTAGGAGAAATACACTGAGGTGGTTTGGACATGTGAAGAGAATGGAGAATGAAAGACTGACGAAGAGGTTGTATGTAGGTGAGATGGAGGGAGGGAGAGGGAGAGGTAGACCTAAGATGAGGTGGAGGGATGGAGTTGGGAGGTATATGAGGGAGGGGGGTGAGATGGGGGGAGGGTAGTCAAATCGTGGGTGACAGAGCGACTTGGAGCCGTTTTGTCTGCGGCCACCCTTTGCAGGATTAGGGCATCGGACTATAGATAGATAGACATTTCTATTTTATTTACACTGTGTTAGGGAATGTCACTTGCAGTAACTTATAAGACTATTTTCCACTGTTCACTTATATTTACATTCATTGCTTTCACTTGCTGTTTACACATTGTTTACACATTATTTACATTTCCACTTGCACTGTTTTACCCACCAGAAAGATGGTAGTCACTTTCTGTCATTTGTCAGCCCTTTACCTCTTTCCACACGAGTTTTAGTAGGGGGTAGAGGTCACAGGGCCCTTTGCATGGGGCTAAAAAGCATCGGAATTTGACAGGCGCAAATCCGACATACTTTCACCTTGAAAGACGACAGTAAACTGGTAGTGGTGGCCTCCTGCCACCTGGCTAGGGTGAGTGCAATACTGCCAACTTCAGCCTTGTGAGACCTGCTAATATATAGCAAGGAAAAGATTGGCAGGAAACCAAGACCATACATAATAAATTAGGTAGTTCCAGGTGAATGTAAATATCACTTACGCTTCTCCCTTCCCTCCTTATATGTATATTTATTACGAAAATAGATTATACAGCATATTTCAATGGGAAATAAACAGCGAAAATTAGCGAACGAGTGCACGTGAGGTGTTGTCAGGTGATAATTAGCCAATTCTAGGTGTATGGCACTCTCACTTACCTTATTTCTTTCTTGTATATATTATTTGGTATAAGAATAGGGCATAGGGCTTATTTCAATAGAAGAAATCAGTGAAAAATTCCAGGGGAGATTTACTTAGCGTAACACGGCCAGGCAGGCGAGAGGAGAGGGTAATGGAGGGGAGGTAGGGAGGGGAGTCAAGAATGGGGAGAAGTGGCTAAATTGTCAACAATGGATGGGAGTACAGATGAGATTAGGAGTGCTGAATAGTGTTGGACATTGGCAGTACTGATAGATGATACAAGCCACCACTTGAAAGCCTGGGCAAATTCAAAATAACACAGAATCACAGTATGATCCCTTGCTCCCAAGCGTCATGAAAGTGATGCCCCGCAGTTAAGGGGTTAATACTTTAGCAAGCTGGGCAGAAAAATGGCAAATGAAATTCAACACAAAATAATGTAAAGTACTTCATGTTGGAAGTAACAATGTCCATGCGAACTACAAAATGACCAATATCCAGTTATCAAGCACAGACAATGAAAAGGATCTTGGTGTGATAATATCAAATTACCTAAAACCAAGTGAGCTGTGCATCGAGGCGGTTAGAATTGCAAACAAGCTGGTGGGATTTATTGGAAGAACATTTGAGTTTAAATCGGAAAAAGTCATACTTGCCTTGTACAACTCACTAGTGCACCCCCATCTTGAGTATTGTGTGCAGTTCTGGTCTCCGTACTACAGAAATGACATTGAAAAATTAGAGAAAATTCAGCGAAGAATCACAAAAATGATACCATAACTTAGAAACAAACCATATGAGGAACGCCTTGAAGAACTTAAAGTATTTAGCCTAACGAAGCGCAGGTTAAGAGGGGACCTTATTGAAGTTTTCAAAATCATGAGGGGATATGACAAATTAGACATGAATAAATATTTTGATATAGACCAGTTGATTCAAACCGGAAGTAATGGCTGCAAAATTATGGGAAAGCGTTTTCAATCCCATGACGCAAAATACTTCTTCTTTAACAGAGTTGTAAATATCTGGAACAGATTACCCTCAGATACTGTGAACAGTATCTCAATTGAGACATTCAAATACAAAATAGACAAGTATTTGCACGAGAATCCTCAGCTGACTCTTTTTCTCTCCGAATAACTTGCTTTTATAGCTACGTGTAAGTTCATTCCCCTTTTGTCTACAAGACACCCTTTAAACAACGTACCCGTACGTAGTGTCGCGTCACGTCATTATACATTTTTCAATTTTATTCGATGCAAATAAAGTAACATAAGCACAGATTAGGATCTGCACAGATAACCCTGAGTTATCGGTCACTACTCTTACTTTCGACCTGTGATGGGCTGTGGATCACTGAGGGTCCCTGTTAGTCAAGTGACCACCATCAGGATTTTTTTGATGTACCAGCGGTCACTGCTTTAGGATGAAACTTGTGTACTTGTCCCACATGGGAGAGTTCCTTGTCTCAGTGGAGTGAACAGAGCTAGAGCCTGATTGACTGCTGTCTACCTAAAAAGCGCCAGGCAAGGCTGCCGCACCACCCCTAAACATCCACTCTGTGCATTGCACATCCACACTGTGCAGCCCCCTTATATCTAGGACACCCGTCGTATATATTTCAATCTCCCCAATGCAAAGAAAGCACTATAAGCACAGATTAGGATTTGCACAGATTACCCTGAGTTAATGGTCACTACTCTCACTTTCGACCTGTGATGGGCTGTGGATCACTGAGGATCCCTGTTAGTCAAGTGACCACCATCGGGATTTTTTAACCTGCCCCGTCCCGTTGACGTATGGGTACATTGCAACGATTTGCATTTGCCAGTCCCGGCGACGTACCAGTACGTCGTGCAATTGCAAAGTCCCTAATTTGCACAATTTTCAATTTTTGTGCGTGATTTTTCGTATGTATACACAGGACACCTTCCTCTATTCCTCTACAAGATGCCAAGCAGGGACAATGCCTTACACCGCATAACCTACCCCCTCCCCCCCTCACGCCATTATCTTGGCAAAGGACCTGTTACCAGTGACCTGGCTAGTAAAGATATTCAGGGCCAGAGTGATTCCCCAGTCGATGACAATGTGGAGGACAATGTTTACATAGCATTAGAAGAAGAAACAGCCAGAAATAATGATCAGGTAATGTGGCAAAAAAAGGTCAAGTATGGTGATTAGTTAGTGAGTGAAACAATGCTTATAATGCCTTTATTACTGCTTGAAAACCAATATACTCTCATACTACATATACATTCGTACCAAGTAAATAAATAAATACAGTTTATGAGTGGATAAAATAGTTACCCTCCCATAGAACTCGTTTTCTTTGGTGCCAGCATGTTAGAAATCCCAGTCAGGTATGGAGGAACTCCTACCTGGATTGGGTATTTTAAACCTCAGGTGAGCGATTTCTCTATGAATTTTCGATGTTTCTCACCAAAAGCGAAGGTTTTAGCCAAAAAAAAAAAAATTCGAAAATACCTCGGGACTGGGGGATGTCGGACGTGACGGGTTAAATGTACCAGGGGTCACTGCTTCAGGAGGAAACTTGTGTACTTGTCCCACAGGAGAGAGTTCCTTGTCTCAGTGGAGTGAATGGAGCTAGGGCCTGATTGTCTGCTGCCTACATCAAAAGCTCCAGGCAAGGTTGCCGCACCACCCCTAAACATCCACACTGTGCAGTGTGTAATATCCACGATATGTCCACAGACTTCCCATAAACTCAATGTACCGATTTATAATGTCATGCCGTAACTATTAGTTGATTTGATTACTTTCTCTTTCAGGTTACTCAGTCGGGTAGCTTATAGACAAAGTATTATAGAACGTGGCTTTTCCTTTCCAGTTTTTTCTATGAAATTTCAGTTTTTCCATGCTGCATGGTGGTTTTTCTCACTTTCTCCTGGAGGGTTTGGTGGTGGGGGAAGCCTTCTTGCTTTATTATCCTCATCCTTCAGCATGTAGAGTTAGATCTTGTAGTCATACTTTTCTCTGTAACAAGCAGCTTCGAAAGGACCATAAGGTCTGTTGCTGTTTGCTTTCCTATGTAATCCTATGTAATCCATCACCACACCAAGTGATTCACCACGCACCCTCACTGCCCCACGTGATACGCTCTGCCACCTCACACCACAACGGGAGAGAGATGGCTCACTCCTGCCACTCTCACTTTCAATGCTTGCCCCTACACTTTCCATTTCACTCCCCACTCCCTCCACGCCACTTCTGCCCTCCACAAACAAAACACTAGGCCCATACCTACTAGTACAACGTGCTGTGCGCTCGGGGCCGCAATGCGTGATAATCTTGCAGCCGTACCATGTGGCAGCACATCCCATGGCTCCATCCTCGTCCTCGTCCTTGAATTTGGGCTCCACATCACATAGAGGCTGCCGAGAGGTTGTTACACAAAGTTTTGATGCAGGCTAACCCTCTCTAGTAGCACAATAGGTCACGTAGCGCTGCTTCCTCGGGGACAGGACCTCCCCATCACTGCTGATACTTTCCTCCTCCTCTGGTTGGATATAATCCTTGTCCCACACCTCATCATCAAGGGGTTAATGACTGTCGCCTGTGAAGGCGTCTAGGGTGGCTTGAATTTCCTCCGCCGAGAGACCTCTGTGCACCATGTCTTACCTGGGTCACTGCTAACAGGCGAGTGACCGAGCCGAGGGTGAGCGAGGGTCGTGCGGGGTCGCTGAGTGTCCCTGCCTGGTGGCAGGTAGGGGAAGGACTCCCGACCCTACGTACCCAAAATCAAGCGCGCGATTCGACATTTGTGCAAATTATGAACCTTGCAATTGCGCTGGTACATCAACGGGACTTGCAGTGACATAACGTTGCGACGTAGTCATACATTGACGGGATGCCTCGGGTTAATCTCAGTGATAGAAAACCTCACCATGCAATGTCCAACTCCCATTCAATAGCAGTTGGAAATAAATGAGTATGAGTAGGAATGTGTGAATAAGAATCAGTAACAAGGAATGGGTGAGAGGTGCATGGTGTCAAACACATGATAATTGACTTGGTGATGGTTCAGTAAACACACATGGTGACGTCGACTTACCACATTCTGGTAGCTGTGGTGAGTAGATGAGTAGTGATGAGTAACCTGAGTGAGGAAAGGTAAGATGAGTTGTGAATATGGGCTTGGTATTTGCTTTGTCGTCTTGACCTTCTTGCACTCTTGCATCAGTGGTGGAGGTTGGGGGGCGGTTGGAGAGGGCGGTGGGGGTCAGGAGATGTTACTGTGCACTTGCTTTTCGTTTGCTTGTTTTGTTTTTCTTTCTCGATGTATTCTCGGACCTTTCTTCTTGTGATTTACTCGTTGCTGCCACTTATAGGTGCGTGTAGAAGATTATAGAGATGTCTCATAGACTTGTTACTTGTAGTTAATCGTAGAGATGTCTCGTAGCTTGTAATTTGTAGCTAGTATTTTGTAGGAATTCGCTGTAGATTTGAAGATGAGGTTCATACTTCTGCTGCCACCAACTATATATGTTAATCTTGAGCTTGTAACATGTTAATCTTGAAATTTGGTTCTAGTTATCGTGCAGTTGAAGGTAGGAGAAATTAAAGATGGATGCAGGGAGTTGATCTTGATTTATCTTCAAAGACAAGTTTAAGTTGAGCAGTGTATGTATTACACAGGAAAGTAATTTACTAGCTAAGTCTCATTGGACCCCTCTTCTTATTTCCTCTCTCCACAACCTTTCGATTCTGTGGCTAGCCCCTTTCTGACTCTCTAATCCCTACATTCTGCCCTCTGGCATTCCTTACAGAAATGCGGACACATTTCCTTTGGTCAGCTCTTGCTAACACATTTCCCATTCCCACACCTTGGCTGGTGCTCCTATCTACTATCTATCGAGGATAGATCTTATAGAAACTTTGTTGCTTCTTGTAGTGTGTTTGGTATATCAGTTATGCAGACATTATACTCGTGGATGAGCAGTAATTACTGTATATGTGAGTAGGTTTGTAAGTAGATAATCTTAATTCCCATTGTCATGCAATGACAGGAGAGGTAAAGCTTGTAAACATTCATTCTTTTGAAGCTAATAATTTTGTATAAGAGAAGTAAACGGAGTTTAACCGCTTTAAGTAGAGGTTAGAAGCCTCTCTTCTGGCCTAAATCTCTGATTAAGCTAGTCTTGTAAGACATCTTTTGAGTGCAAATCAAATTTTTTTTATTAAACTATAGCATATCGTTAGGTTGATAAGTTATCTTCATTCGTAGTAAAGATCCAGAAGGAGGATTAAAATAAAGAATAGGCCTACTATTCTTCAAGAGTAGACATTAGAAATTTCTAGGATATAAGCGACTGGGAGGATTAGGGTGATTTCTACGTCGAAAATTAGGAAGATAACAGCAATTAAGAAAAACCGTAGAGAGAATGGTAAGCGGGAGGATCCTTTGGGGTCAAGTTCACATTCATACGGTGAGTTTTATTCTCGATCTATGATTGTTGTTTTTTTTTTTTTTTTTAGCTAGGATGGAAGCTAGGATTATAACAGGACGTCTAATTTAAAAAGTTAGAATTGTAAAAAATGATAGAATGACCATTGTTTTTTCTAGAAGTTTCTAATATCCTCGTGATTGGAAGTCATGTATACTGTGTATACTATAAAAGCTTAGATTCTAAAAGGAAATAGAATTTCCATGATAAGAGCTTAAATCTTAGGCATTTATCTGCCATTTTAGAATGAAGTGGCCGAAATTTGAAGGTATTAGACTGTAAATCTAAAGGTGAGCTAGTTGCTCCTTCATTAGTTTGCAAGGTTTAAAAGGTTTTTACTTTTATTGAAAGCTTTGAAGGCTTTTAGTTAAATTAACTCAAAAACTATGTATAATTTTATTTGTTTTGAAAAGAATAACTAAAGTCTGCCACACAGTAGAGAAGAATAGAGACCCACTGTTACCTCCCAGATTTTTCTGGTTAGACCCCTTCTCTCCCTCTCTCTCTGTACAACCTTTTGCTATGATCGCCAGCCCATTTTTGACTCTATAATCCCTGCATTCTTATCTAGGAGGGCTCGTGTCACGTGCATAACCCGTAGATGGGTTTCTATAAGCTTGCATGTGTCTGTATGTATGTAGCACTTCCATTTCCCTCTGGCATTCCTTACAGAAATGCAGAGACATTTCCTTTGGTCAACTCTCGCTGACATATTTCCCATTCCCACACATTGGCTGGCGCTCCTATCTATTATCTATCTATCTATCTATCCATGATGCTTTGAGTTGTATTATTATAATATGGACTCCTGACATCATAGGAGTGCAGACTTCATGAGGGAGAATGACAGTCGACATCTAATCCAGGTCATAACAAAATTCTTGAGGTTGATGCTTCTTCTCAGAAAGAACCTGTGCCAGTTTCAAGGAGAAGCTCACCGCCTGTGGACCCATCCCGCCTGATGTGAACAACAAGGGCAGTGAATCGACCGTGATCCACATGCTGGATCCTTTTTGATAGTTTGTTTCCTGTTCATTCCTCTTATGTGCAGCCTCGAGAGACAGTTCGTGGTGACATGCTGCCAGAGGATCAAATATCCTAAAATCGAAGAAAGACCTCTGCCCAAGTGTCCAGAAACCTCGAGGACTGACATCCACTCTTGCGTCATTTGATGTGTTTGCTGTTCTGTGTATGAAGTACTCACCGTCGAGAGGTAACAGAGCTGGCTCTATGGTGACATCATGGCATTTTTGATGTAGCATTTTCGCAGTAAGGTCTCGTACTTCATCATGATGAATACACTGCTACTACAGCAACTACTACTATTACTACTACCATCACCACCAATATTACTACTATTCCTGCTACCACCACCACCAATATTACTACTACTACTACTGCCACCACCAATATAGCTACTACTATTACTACTACTACGAACAGTGCTACTACTACTACTGTTACTACCACCACCACTTTTATAAATATTACCTCTCCTACTACTAGTAACTACTTCCATTAACCATAATTCTTCTTCTTAGTACTCTACGTTTCCTATCTTCACCATTGCTACTTTTGCTACCACCGTCATTGTTACTACTGCTACTATTACTACCACCACCACAGTTACTATTATTACCTCTATTAGGCTACTACTACTAGCTACTTGCATTAACCATACTTCTTCTTAGTCCTCCAAGTTTCCTGTCTTCAGACCCCTAAATTATGTGTCACTCACATAATTTTTCACTTTAAAAACACAAGTTACTGAATTAGCGTTAGTGAAGCCTATTTGGCCACGCATATCTGGGTGTAATGAGTGTTTTTCATTTTGTTTTGATCATTCTCTTCAGCATACTTACTCCCTATCCACAGCAGGCGAAACAGGACTGTTTTTCTGCGCCATTATCGACAGTGGTAGTGGAAAGTAGGTGCTCTGGCCAACGTAGAAATCGCACTGACCTGCTCACAAAGAGTTCTGTGAGTATTATGACATTTTATAGAGGGATGCAGAAATACACACGGGTCCGTATTCTCATCGGTTAAGGAAGCTCCCTAACATCTCCTCCATAGCAATTCATTTTTTTATATGGGTAGTCCAAATGCTTGGTAAGTTAATTATGAAGAGTATGGTGATGTTATAAGTAATTATATAACACAAGGACAGTAAGGTGTAAAAAGCAAAATTCGTCGTTGAGGAAAAAGGATTAAGGACTTTCTCTTAACCGACGTGAATACTGACCTATGTGTTCCAGGAGAATGTATTCCCTTCTCTGTCCCATTTTTTCACCATTTCTTATGCAGGAAACTCTAGGTTAGGATAGCTTCGTTTCCTGAGTACCAACATGTGTTAGTTTGCTAGTTAGGTAAGTACAGGTGAAGTTTTGCCTGAGAAAAAACAAAAAAAATGAATGTGTAATCATCCTGGGAAAATCAAACTTAGCACGTAGAGCAAAAATGGTACCTGAAGCGGAAGTCAGGGTGCCAGGAGGAAAGGACATAACTTTGGAGAATAATTAGTGAGTGAATCTAGTATACTATGGCAGTAGCCGTGTGTGTGTGTGTGTGTGTGTGTGTGTGTGTGTGTGTGTGTGTGTGTGTGTGTGTGTGTGTGTGTGTGTGTGTGTGTGTGTGTATTTTGGGTACGCAAAACTACACATTCAAATCGCACCAAAATTGGCACAAAAATTGCAAATAATAACTGATGTAAAGAAAACTTGGTCCGATCACAATTTAAAAACTTTTACTATATTTAATGAGCAATCACATTTTCACCAAAAAACGCTGCTCTCGGAGCCTGGAATAGGATCTCCATAGAATTTTTTGCCCAGAGGTAGAAGTAAAATAAACTGCAGCAGTAGCCGTGTGTCTGTGTGTGTACTTCAGACTTGCATTTGGACAACTTGGGTTCCATTCCTGAAGCTGCAAATAACATGATCAGTTGGTTAACCCCTCACGTCCCGAGGTTTTCCGCACCTATGACATCCCCCAGTCCCAAGCCTTTTTGGAATTTTTTTTTTTTTGCTAAAACTTCCGCTTAGGTCGAGAAACGAAGGAAAATCACAAAGAAAGTGGTTCCCGCGGTCTATAAGTGGTCCGTACAGGTGCGGTTCCCCCCGGCAGGTATGGTGTTCTGTAATGGGCTGGATATGCGTTTACGTTTTCTATGATAAGGAATAATGGGAGAAACAACATACAACACCTCTATATTTATTGAATTTGAACTAATAAACAATAACAGTAACAATATAATGGATTTCAGACACATATATATGAAAAATAAGCATTGTACCATCGCGCGAGCATAGCGAGTTTGTTCCGAGTCGTAACATGCTATATGCTAATTGTCTGGTATGAGTCAACCTATCATTTTTTCTACTTGTATACTTCTGTTTCAATGACATTTTACCAATTACAACTGTTTGTAAGTGTTTTCAGGTGTTTTCATTCATTATGATGACATGCAGCATAAGTATAGCGCACATCAGCTTAGTAAGCGCACTCACTATGACTCGTATTTCAACATACCAAATTGTTTTATCACTTTCCAATTATTTTCCTCTTTACATAGAACCTTTCCTCCACCACTGTGAATGTTTTCAATTATTTTCATTCATTACGAGGCCATTTAGCGATATGCTAGCGCATATTCACGTAGCAACCACGATCTCAAACACTCATGTTTCATCATCTACTTTATTTATTCACTTCATTTATAATTTCCCTCTTACATTACACACGTTTACACCCCTATAATGCACTGTACATACTTACTGCCATTATTTATTCAAGTGAGCATGAGAATATCGCATGAAAATACCCTCGCAAGGAATGTTTCGACAAACATAATACTCACACACTTATATACTAATTCACTCACACACTTATATGCTAATTATTGACTTTATCACTTGCTGACTTTTATTTTCACTGATACGTGCCTTATTCATTCAACTGAGCGTCAGGAAATCGCATCTCTATACACACGCTATGAATATTTGACTTAGAATATATATCAGCACTTACAATAATTTGAACTTATATTATACCCGTAAGAATTTCCAATAATAATAATTATATAATTACGGGCCGTATTTATTGCACTGAGCGACAGAATATCGCATCATAAAACCCTCGCTATGTAAGTTTCAACTTAGGGCAGATTTATATACTTACATACAATGTTTTCACTTATGTTCTACCCGTATGCACTTTATACTAATATTTGGAGATCAACATGACTGATAATTTCACTGAGCGTCTGTCTGTCGCATTTACCTCATAATTTCTGCGTCCTTTCGCATTCACACCATACTAAAATTGCATCAACGTTTGATATTCACTAAAACGTGGGTGAATACAGAGACCCACGTCACACTGCATGCACTCATAACGGGTGTCCTTCCTCTGTGTCGTGAGTCTCATCTGGGAATTACTGCACACGTGACACCTGCGTTGGGGCCTAGGTCTGTTTGGCTGGGGAGGGATAGGAGTGGGGAAATGGCGGCTGGATATTCTCTGGGGAGTTTGGGCAATAGGGGCAGTGCGGGTGCGATGTTGGGGCCTTTCAACAGCATACTTTGCAAAGATTTCTCTTGTGAGCTCCCTCACAAACCCTTCAAATGTTTCCTGAACTCCTGTTGTCATGGCGTGAAGGTGGTGGCAATTCAGAGCAGTGATATCTAGCAAGTGAAAGAACAGTTTTTTATACCACTTCATCGTGGTCCTGGCACACTCTACCGTCGATATCATGGAGTCTGACTGGTCCACGAGGCACATGTTTATATTGTAATCCATAACACACTCAGGTTTCCAAACACGACGCCTGTTCTCGCTACGGTAATCTACGGAATCAGTACGGTGCATCAAGGGGTGGTGAACCGTGGACAAGAGGCTTACTTTTCTGTTGTTGTTCCACATTGTTGCAAGGATGTTGTTGGCTTTGAAGAAGACAACCTCATTCCTTGCAAGTTTCCGCCCTACCTTGGCCATGTGACGCCGGTTCACATTTACGGTTCCACAGACTCCCGTTTCATGCATGTGAAGATAATGAACGAGAAGAGGGCTAGTGTACCAATTGTCGAGGTAGAGAACGTGACCACGATGAAGGTAGTCTTCTATCATCGTCTTTACCACTGCTCCCGACAGTCCAATACTTCGATCTTCTATTATGTCTGTCTGTGCACCGGTGTACAAGACTCTGTCTTGCATGTATCCAGTCCTACAGTCGCACATAACAAAGATCTTGAACGCAAAACGGTGCCTTTTGCTGGGTATATACTGTCTGAATGAAATATTGCCTCTCCACAACACGAGACTCTCGTCTGTGACGAGGTCTCTATAGGGATAGAATGAGGAACGAAAGGTTTGCTTGAGGTGATCAAAGACCAACCTAATTCGCCTCATTTTATCAGTGTTGTTTGCATTTGCAGGGTCATGAGCATCATAGAAATGGAGGCGACTTAGAATTTGTTGAAACCGATTACGGCTCATCACTTGACCAAGTATTGGGGGTAAACATAACAGGGTCCCTAGTCCAGTAAGCAGGAATTCTATTCTTTCTTATAATACCCATCAAAAGGACCAGGGCAAAAAATAAAAACATTTCTGGAAGGGAGACAGAGTAATCATAGATGATAGAATGCCTACTCCTTGTTCCCAATCTTTCACTCTCTAGGCGCTGGGCGCTTACAAACAGGTTGGTTTGGTATACAATCTGATCAACAAATGCCTCACTGAAAAACAGGTGGAAAAAATCCAACCTGGTGGAATTACGGTGAATTCCTGGAGCAATGCAGCCAGATCGCCCATGCTCAGTGAAGGGGTAAATGAGGGGAGAAAAATCACTCCCATCCTCCCAATCCCACGACAAATCCCTCGTCCCCATCATCCCCATCACCGCCTTCGTCTGGGTGGGGAGGAGATCCTGGTTGGGGAGGTGGGGGAGAAGGAGTGCGGAGGGCTTCCCCACTGTCACTCCTCTTCCCTCTGCCTTTACCCTTTCCCTTTCCCTTACGGCCTTGAGGAACATTAGGGGGCTGTGGGGATGAAATAGGGGAATATTGGGGAGCAGAAGACGTGCTGGGGAGTGGTTCCTCCCCACCTTCCCCCTCCATGACAACACCACGTGCTTTCTCACACACCATAGCTCGACCACGTGTTAGGGGATACTGGGGAGCATAAGACGTGCTGCGGAGTGGTTCCTCCCCACCTTCCCCCTCCATTACAACACCACGTGCTCTCTCACGCACCCTAGCTCGACCACGTGTTAGGGGATATTGGGGAGCAAAAGACGTGCTTTGGAGTGGTTCCTCCCCACCTTCCCCCTCCCTCACAACCCCACGTGATAAGGAACGCACCCGCACTGGCCCACGTGATCCACTACGCCGCCTCACACTACGTAGGGAGAACAATGACTCACTCACGTCACTCTCACTTTCCCTAATCCTCCCTGGACTTTCCCTTTCACTCCCCACTCCCTCCACTTGACTTCCTAGCTCCCCAAACAAAATGCTAGGCCCATACCTGCTCATACGACGTGGTGTGCGCTCTGGGCCATGATGTGTTATTACCTCACGTCCTATACCACGTGGCAGCATGTCCCACGGCTCCGTCATTGTCCTCATCCTCATCCTTATCCTTGAATTCTGGTTCCAAATCACGCTGGGGATAGGGATAGGATATTGCACGTGCCTTCTTTGCCTGTTGCCCCTCTCTAGCAGCATGGTAAGTCACGTACTGCCGCTTCCTGGGAGACGGAACTTCCTCGTCACTGCTGGTGGTTTCTTCCTCCTCTGGCTGCACATAATCCTTGTCCATATCCTCGTCGTCCAGTGGGGAATCACTGTCGCTGGTAAAGGTGTCCAGGGCGACTTGAATTTCGCTGTCTGAGAGACCTCTCTTAGCCATGTCTGAGCAGGACCGTGGCTACCAGGTGAGTGGACGAGTGGTGGGCTAGCGCGGGTCGCGCAGGGTCGCCGAGTGTCCCCGCCTGGTGGCAGGTAGGGGAAGGTCATGCGAGGGTATGTACCGCAAATCAAGCGCGAATTTTGAAAATTGTCGAAATTATGCACATTGCAATTGCACGATGTACCGGTACGTCGCCGGGACTGGCAAATGCAAATTGTTGCAACGTACCCATATGTCGACGGGACGGGGCAGGTTAACCACAAAAAATCCAAGTGACAATGTTACACTAGAACAGCACATAAACGTGAAAGCCCTCTGCAGGAGCAAGTGCGATGAGCCCGAAGGGCCCACAAGCACTTGTCTGATAACAAATACTTTTGTTGACACGGATCCAAATTGAAACTGTAACCGAGCTTGGGTTATTGACGATCTTATGGCAGGTTTCTTTCTAGAGTTAGGTTTGTAGCTATTTTTTTTTTTCATAGATTTAGGTATTATGGTCATTTATATATTTAGATGTGTGATTATTCATTGATTTAAATCTGAAGTGATTTTTCACATATTAAATTTTTTTATCATTCACATACTCAGATTTTAATTTTCATACATTTAAACTGAAATTACTTTTTCACAGATTTTGACTTTTTTCATATATTGTGAATTTTGGATTCATATATTTAGGGATGTGATTTTTTTTTTCATATATTTAGATTCTTACTTCCTCGTCCCACATTGCCACAGGCTTCAACAGCAGTAGTACAGTGTGGGAAGAACATTGCCCAGAGAATAATTCTTTGTAGGGTCAGCCTTTCAATGTATACAAGATCAACTCAGGCATCGTATCAACACATGCTTTTGACTTTCGTTGTCTTTATTTGCCACGTAATTGCACTGTCTGCTTCACAACTCCAGAGCTACACTAACTTCACAAGACAACAAGTAAAACTGACTGAATCTCCTCTATTCTTTCCCCCATCCTATTGAGTCTGTGAGGTACCTGGGGTGGTCAGTACCACAAAAGGTGGACAAGATTTATTTGTTTCATTTCAAAGATCTACCCATAGGCATTGAGAATCTGCATGATAGCAATCCCAAACAGGTAGCTTACACTGGCTAGACAGCTGCAAATTTGTGTCAAAAATCTGTTTTCTGAAGATTTGGAAAATAGGGTTGATGTAAGGGGTATGTGCACATATGGGTTTAACTCACTTTTAATGATCATTGTGTTGTTTGTAATTCATGTTTTATCAAGTGGAGTGCTGGTTATAGGAAGACAATATGCAAAATTTTGTCAAAATCCACTGAATAATAAATGAGCCTGACATCACCAAAGGTTGGTGGTTTCTTAATGCTTTCTCTTTGTCACAGTCACTCTGTTCACAAAACGTCAAACAGTTTAACATCAAGGAATGCATATTAGATAAGACTGTCACGTATTATTAGAATCCAATTGATACTTGTAAAAAACGGCGCCAAATTTGACCTCCTACAATATACTGCCACATAGCACCTGGCATTCTCATAAGCCTTAAATAAATATACTTCCCAAGAATGTGATAAAATTCTACAAAACTCAGCTTACCTGTGCTTACCTCAGCATATGCTAATTTTATTTTTGTTTCATTTCTTTAATTATCTTGTGTCTTATCAGGTGCATGAGTGAACGTTATTTTGCACCCTGAAGATGGATCAGCATACAGAGAAGGCATGCATAATCCATTCTGGCGACGATGTTCCACGTTGTGATTTCATATCCTCAAGAGACTATGATTCTTGGAACACTCTTCTTAGAGCTGCCAGAATAAGATAGGACACACCGCTGCTGAACACTGCTGCAACCATAGGAGAGGGAGATGTGCCGGAGGTATTGCATCATAGAAAATGTCGCCAGATGTTCACTGTGAAGCGTGATTTGGATGAACTTGAAGGCAAAGATGACGGCTCCCTTTCACAGGTGAAGCGACGTTCTGCAAGGAAACAGGCCTCAGCCTCAAGAGTTTTAGATAAAACTTGTATATTTTGCCCACCAGAAAAGGCAACACAATACACAAAAGGGTCAAGAACCAGAGAGTCTTTGAAAAAGTGTGTTGAATTACAAGCAGACTCAAGATACCAGAAGTGGCAACAAAGCGTAATGACACCAGAATTCTAGCTTTCGCCTCAAGACAGCTTGTTGCAGCAGAGGCATAGTATCATAGGTCCTGTTGCAGACTGTATACCAACTTAAACAGCACAGAAGACGGTACTGATACAGGCATTCTATATGATCCTGAGGACTGTGATTACAAGTACAAGGAAGCTGAAAGGGATGCCTATGACCACTTGTTGCAGTATATCCGATGTGAACTGTTTAAATCACTCAGAGTTATGAAACTAGCAGAGCATACAAATGTGTTACATGACCGCATGCTGTTCCTTTCAGTAGAAATACAAGAGTCCACTAAGAAACACTTTCGAAGGAAACTTGAAGCTGATCTTGGAGACGTGCTTCATACTGTATTGGCCGATGAAAAGGGAAAGCTCTTCGTGTTTCCATACAGCTTAACTGCCTATGATCTGGCACGTGAAAATCGCAGCTGAAGAGCAAGCTGAAAATACATAATGAAAACTCTAATAATGTTCAGCAGATATTGGAGAGAGCAGCGTTACACCTAAGATCTGTTATAAAAGACCAGGATGAAAATAGACAATGGCCATTTCTATCCTCAGCCCTTACTAGTTGTGTGAAAATCCCAGAAAATTTAAGAAAGTTCTAATTTGCACTGATCAGTGGAGATGTGCCTTCCAAACAATCCTGAAAACTAAGTTCACTGCTAGTAGACTCACTTGCTCAGGATCTTATAAATGCAGTGAATGAGGGATCTCAAGTTCCACCTAAATATGTACTCGTACTTCTGCCATCTGCTGTAGAGGCACTGACCGGCAATATTGAGTTTATTCGGATTTTGAACAGGCTTGTTCATAGGGTGTCATATACTACTATAGAAGAAAATTAAACTGCTTTGTGCCTGCTAAAGCTCGCTGGTGCTACAGATAACATTATCCTGCGAGAAAATATACAAAGTCATGTATTTACAACTCTTGCATGAGAAAACATTGATCAACTAGAGAAGACTCTGACAGGAGAGGGAACATCTCACAGAATTAAAGGCATAATTGTACAGCCACATATATTTGGACCAAAGCCATACAAACCTCCTCGTCCGGCTATTCAGAAAAACAAGAAAAGAAGCCTGACATTACACGAGGACTCTTTGACTGTCTATGTACCAGGGAAGCAAGTCGGTCCTTCTAATCTCAAAAGTGTTGACTGTGGTAGAACTAATGTGACTTCTGAGGCATGCAAGAAGAATCTTGTATGTATTGTTGCAGAAGGAATAGTCGCTGGTGTCATGGAAGGCCACCAGAACAAGAGAACAGCGAGAACCCACAAATGTATATATGAAACTTTACTCCGCATTTACTTCAAGGAATTCGTCCCATGGATGGAACAAAATCGTTCACCACACATTGAAGGACTATAAATTATTCATGACCTTGATGAAAATCTTTGCTCAGAGATGTACGAAGAGACGATGTCAAATGCGGAACTAGATGGTTTGCTTCATTACTTTGCATCATGCATTCATTTTCTTCAACATGACGATGGTACTTGTCAGAATTCTGGATGAGCTACACTGACATTTTCACTGTATTGCTTGGTCTGCTACGGGCTACAAGGGAGGGAAATTGGGAGCTCTGTATGGCATGCATCCGTTCATTGATTCCATGGTGCTATGCGTATGGCAAAGTCAACTATGCATGCTATCTCACTGTGTATTTTGCTGAAATGTCTAACTTGTCTGACACAAATCCAGATGTCTATTACAGTTTCAAAGAAGGCTGGTTTGCTGTTCAGACAGGAGACTCCAGTACATTTGATCGCATCCCTGTTGACCAGGCAACAGAAGAAACAGTCAATAAAGACACCAAAACTGGAGGTGGAACTTGTCGCTTTAGTCTGAATACTGGTGCTTCAGATAATACTAACTGCAGAGTACAGAAGTACTTATGACAGGATGCTGCGTGAGATAGTTCAGCTAAACAAACCAGACATGCAGCATGCAGATCTGCACAAGCCACGAATGCTGAAAGACGAAACAGCTGTTTGTTCAGCGATTAGCGTCGTAGGTGACTTGGTGAATCCTTTCAAATAATCAAGCGAGCTTGTCAACATTGTAAGTGCCACAGGAGCTCCAAATGATGTTGTAGCATATCTAAAAGAAGCACATAATCGTGGTGAAAATCCTTATGTGAACTTCAAAGTGAAGAGACTGGAGACCAGTCCTCCAATGATCAAAATCCATGATCTTCCCAGAATGAAGTTTAATACTTTCAGTGAAACCTGTAAAACGAAGAGAGTGAAAACCAATGGCAGACATGTCATTCTGAAAGCAACCACTTGACTCTTTGGGAATATGCATATGATGGCACAGATTTTTTTTAAATAACAGAACAGAGGAAGGAAAAACAAATGAATAAAAAAAATAAACAAATCCATGCACCAGATTACTGGTGTCCGCTGTTCATAAAATATCTGTAACAGTTAGACTTGAACAGCAGTAGGTTGAAGTCTGGAGGGAAACAACTCTGGGGAAGAGAGTTCCAGAGAGATGCAGTTCGGAGAATGAAAGAATTCTGATAGGCAGAAGTTCTGCAGTATGGCTGAGTGTCATTCCAGTCATGAGTGCTGCCCGTGTAGCAGGAAGGAAGGCATGGAGAGGTGGCACTATGGACGCAACTTCGTCTGAGCATTTGCTGTAGAAATATCTGTAAAATAATGCAAGGGAGGCAACATTCCTTCTTACTTGTAGGGGATGTAGTGTATTAGTAATAGCGGGGTTATTAATAATTCTAACAGCTTTGTTCTGAATTTTGTCTACTTGTTTTAATGCAACCTCTCCACATCCGCTCCACAAGGGTGAGCAGTATTCAACCTGAGAGCGCACATGACTCTTATAAATTATAGCTAACTGCTCGTCAGTGAAGAAGTTACAGACTCTGTACAATAATCCAAGTTTCTTTGAGGCGGTTTTAGCAAGTGATCTGACATGAGAGGTCCAGCTGAGGGCATTGTTGAACGAGACGCCGAGAAATTCAATACTTTTGGAAATGGGAATATTTGTAGCATTGAAGGTAATATACGATTCTGGCAATATCTGCCTATTAGTGAATTGTATATATTTAGTTTTACTAGCATTAAGTGAGACAAGGTTGTTTTGTCCCCATTCACTGATCGTGTATAAGTCTTGATTTAGAGAGGTGGCTGTACAGAGGTGATAGTTAGAGATATCAGACTTTGCAAATGGGATGTCTGAGTGTGAATGAACTATGATGTGTTGAGTCATCTGCATATGAATGGATGGGTTTGTGTGTGACAGATAAGAGATCATTAATATGAACAAGGAACAGGGTTGGTGCCAGAACTGATCCTTGCAGCACGCTGGCATTAACTGAGTGGAAAGTGGAATATACATACTCTACTTTTACTCTTATTTTTCTATTGGTGAGATATGAGGAAATCAAAGGAAGAAAAGTTTAGTCCATAGCAAGGGAGTTTGGACAACAGGGAACGGTGCCACACTATGTTGAAAGCTTTATAATTATCCAGGGCTACTGCATGAGTTTCACCATGTAGGTCAACTGATTGATGGATGGTATGTGTCAGGAGATTGAGTATGTCAATGGTGGATATTTCTTGGCCAAAACCATACTGTCTATCACTAATTAAGTTGTTGGATTCAAGATGTTTAACTATGTGCTTATTAGTTACAGTTTCAAAAACCTTATCAAGAGAAGATGTGACAGCTATTGGTCTGTAATCAGAGGGGTCAGAGGAACTTCCTTTCTTTGGAAATGGGTGGATATTGGCTTCTTTCCATGAATTAGGGAATGAAGAAGTACATATGCATAGTCTGAATAATTTTGAAGAACAGAGGCAAGTTCTGGGGAACACTTTTTCAAAACAATTGGCGGGATTCCATCTGGGCCTGGAGCTATGTTGGTAGGTAAATTGTCTAGGATGGATTTCACGTACCTTGTCTGTATCTTAAGTGGAACAATGTCGGAAGAGGCAAGTTCTAGTGCTGGGACATTCTGGCTGGCTTCCTCTAAGGTAGAATTTCTGGCAAATGTACTGGCAAAGATATCTGCTTTCCCACGCAGATAATTTTTAATGTTGCCATCTGGAGATTTTAGTGGGGGAATGGATGATGACTTGTTAAAGTTATTATTGAAAGAATTTAGAGCTGACCAGAATATTCTATTGTCATTAGGGTTGTTAAGTAGTTTTGATGCTTGGTTTTGAAGAGTGTTTGATTTAGCATGATTTATTACAGCTTTTGCATGATCTCTAGCAATTTTAAATTGAGAGAGTGATTCAGATGTTTTTGATTTCAAGTAATAGTTATATGCTGATGACATTTGGGTTGTTGCTCTAGCACACTTGCTCTCAAACCATTTTGGAGAGTTCGATCTTTTAGTGAATTGTTGACTTGGTATGAATAAATCTATACCAGCTAGTATTAAATCACAAATGTGGGACTGGATAGAATTGACATCACTAGAGAAGAAAGACTGCCATGGAATGTCAGCAAGATAATTTCTAAATTCATCCCAGTTTGCCCTATCAAAGTGCCATCGGGTCACCCTGACAGGTTCAGAATGGGAAGGTTTGGGGGGCTAAGTAATGAGGCTTTGACGAGATTGTGGTCAGAGGATCCAAGAGGAGACAATACCTCTATCCTGTACTGATCTGGATTGTTTGTCAGGAACAGATCCAAGAGATGGGCACTGTGGTCAGGATTATCTGGTATTCTGGTTGGTTGCTTTACCAGTTGTGTGAGATTAAACGATTCTGCAAACAGCTCGCACTCTAGACCAGCATCGTCAGTCCTGGCAGAGTGCAATAACCATTCAACATTATGTATGTTAAAGTCACACAAAATGGTAATTTCGGTGTTAAGGGCAAGATTAAGGTTACTCAACTGTGTGGAAATGGAATCAAATACACTGGTGCAGAAGAAGCATTGGAGGAGCGATAAACTACACAGATGTATTTGGTGATATTTTGATAGTTTAGTTTATACAACGAGTAATTAAAATTGTGTGAAGTGAAGTTTAAAATACAGGAACTTGACGTGAAGGAGGTTTTAAAATATGCACTAAGTCCCTTGCAATGGTCACTTGCTACAGCTGATGGCATACCGAGGAAAACGGCCAAGTCTGTATTTTCTAAGGAGTTACAAAAAAATGTATCTGCAGAAGAAGTGATTCCTTCACCATGTGCTTGCATAGTAGATGGAATGGCTGTTGTTCACAATATAAAAGAAGAGAAAAAAATCTTTAGAGACATTGCATCTTTGTTTTTGTCAAAGGCCCTACATAAAGCATGAAACAGTGACAGATTAGATATTGTCTTTGATGTTTATAATGAAAACTTTGTCAAAAATGCTGAGACAGTTACGCCAATCTACATCTAGTAACATAGAATATAAAAACATTGAATCCAAACAGCTTGTGGTACAGTGGAGAACTTACCTTCACAAGCAACAACACTTCTCTCATTCAGTTCCTTGTCCTTGAAAGGAAACAGGAGAGACATGTGAACAGACTAAATGGCAAAACTTTACTTGTCACATGCAATGATATTATCATCGGAGAAGCGCCCAAAGTTGTGACATTGTGGCAGAGCTAAAGACAACCCAAGAAGAGGCTGACACACGTATCCTTTTACACTCAACTCATGCAGCGACCTGTGGTTTCAAGACAATTATCATCGTTTCAGATTATACAATATGTTCCTTTTGCTGCTAGCCTTCGATAAAGACATTCCTCCCTCACTTTATTGGAAAAGTGGACCCCAGGCTGGAATGAAATACACAGAAGTACAAAAAATCTTTAGGATTCTAAGTGAATATGTTTGTGAGACAATTACTGGAATGCACAATTACCGGATGTGACTCAGTCAGCACATTTGCTGGAGGTGAGAAGCTGAGCGGCTTTAAAATGTTGGAAGATGACATTCAGCTACAGAAAATATTCTGTGATCTTGGGAAAGAATGGACTGTATCCCAATCTCTTAAAGACAAGCTAGAATCATTCACCTGTAGGCTATATAAAAAACTGCTACGGAAAAAGTTAATGAACTGCACAATTGGCTGTTTGTATCCAAAAAAGGACATAATGAGCAACACCATCTACCATCCTGCAGTAATGCTTTGCAAAAATTCATTTTATATGCAAATTTTCAGACAGCTGTCAGGACATGTCTGGAATAATACCCACAAGTAGCAACACCCAGTGCATATGGTTGGGAGGTGAAAATAATCGGAGGACAAGAAAAACTCACAGTAACTGTCTTGAACAGCACCCAAATATAGCTGTGCTGTCACTGGGTTGAAGAGTTCAGAACTCTGCAGACTGTTAACAGGTGAGAATCAGCCATCTGATGAAGGTGCCGACAGAAAAGATGAATGTGATAATGCATCTGATGATGATGATGATGATTATGAAGATGAGGATGACTAGAAAAAACTGTTGATCATCAACATTCTCCGGAGATTAGGCTTTCCAACAATGAGTGTATTCCCAAAATCCAATAATTGCAACAGGATTTATGTCTTCATTTTCAACAGATTATGTTTGTATCATACATAAAATAACAACTGTATATTTTGTCTTTTATTCTATCACAAATGTATCAATTCATCAGACAGTGGAAAATTTACAGATTTATTTGACATAATTCTGTGCATTAGGGGCATCTCCTTTAATGTGCTTTGCTGAAGGTAAGCTACCGATTCCAAATTGCTATCATGCAAAAATGTGATCATCAGATATCTATCTTTCAGAATATGCATATTAGAATTGGCCACCTTGAATGGTACCGATCGCCCTAAGTTGGGGTACATGGTTCACGGACCATTAATATCCTTCCGCACTACTCGATTGTTCTAGTTGCTCCTAGCGACAACAGTTCCAAATCTGAGGCATCCAAAATTAAATTACATAATTTAACAAACAATCATCGAGATACATTATAGAGAGAAAAAAAATAAAGATTAACGGATTACTTTACAACATACCTTCGCTCACAATAGCAGGCTACTCGGGAACTCTGTCAAGTTATAATGCATGAACCATAGGGAATTTTCCACTATCTCCTAGCTATCACTCCTGCTTCTGAACATTACCCCCACCCTAGTCCTTTTGTCATCCCGACAAAAGTACACAAAGTTTCCAAACATAATCTG
Source organism: Coenobita brevimanus (assembly GCF_032717465.1). Taxonomy (NCBI): domain Eukaryota; kingdom Metazoa; phylum Arthropoda; class Malacostraca; order Decapoda; family Coenobitidae; genus Coenobita; species Coenobita brevimanus. The sequence goes on along the minus strand of NC_136999.1, from coordinate 43,824,258 downwards.
AAATCCAAACTAAATATTTAATCATATAGTCCTTCAACTTGCCAGGTTTTCTTCTATGACATTACTGACGACATCTCTTTTCCTCCGCACAGTCCACTCTTCCTGGAATGACTTGGTCTATCTATCTATCTATCTATTGCCAGACGCCTCAATCCCGTTTGGGGTGGCCACAAACAAATCGCCTCCAAGTCGCCCTGTCCCCCGCGATTTCACTCCCCTGCTCCCAGCTCACCCCCCCCTCTCTCATATACCTCTCCACCCTATCCTTCCATCTCATCCTCGGCCTCCCCCTCCCTCTTTCCCCCTCCACCTCACTCACATACACTCTCTTCGTCAGTCTTTCACCCTCCATCCTCTCCACATGGCCAAACCACCTCAGTGTGTTCCTCATAACGCTTCCTATCACATCCACATCAACACCACAACGCTCCTTTATATCCTCATTCGTCAGCCTGTCTCTCCATGTGACTCCACAGGCTCCTCTTAAATAATTCATTTCCACTGCTCTCACTCTTGACTTGTGTCCTTCCAACAACGTCCAAGCTTCACTTCCTTACGTTAGAGTTGGTATCACAATACTGTCATGTAGTAACTTTTTCACTTCCATGCTCACTTCCCTGTTTCTTATCACTGCTTTCAAGGAACCAGCAACCTTTCTTCCCTGCTGTACCCTTTCAAGCACTTCACCCTCCAAACCTCCATCCTTACTCATCACACTACCCAAGTACCTAAACGTACTCACATTTTCCAATTCCTCACCATCCAACCTCGCTGTACTTTCACTGACTTCACCTCTCTCAAAGACCATCACTTTACTCTTCCCTACATTCACCTTTAGATTCCGTTTCTTACACACTCTCTCAAACTCGTCAACCAAGCCTTGCAGCTCCCCTTCGTCTTCACTCAACAACACAGTATCATCGGCAAACAACAGTACAGGGAGTTTCCAAACACTATCCTCTCTCACCATAGCCACTCCAACATCCACTACCCTACCTTGTAACTCTTTTATTACCCCATCCATGTACAGATTGAACAACCATGGAGACATGACACATCCCTGTTTCAACCCAACCTTCAAAGAGAAAAATTCACTTAGTTCACCATCCACACGCACTGCAGCCTTCGCACCATCGTACATACTCTTCACAGCATTCAACAACTTTCCATCTACTCCATATATTCTTAACACTTTCCACAATCCTTGTCTATCCACCCTGTCATATGCTTTCTCCAAATCCATGAATGCCGCATACAACTTCTTTCCCTTCTCTAGAAACTTTTCCACTAAAGATCTGAGAATGAATATCTGATCTACACAACCTCTTCCCTTCCTAAAGCCTCCCTGTTCTTCTCCAACTAATTCCTCTGTTCTTTCTCTAACTCTGTCAATAAGTATCCTACCATACACTTCTCCTATTATACTAAGAAGACAAATGCCCCTATGGTTACCACACACTTCCTTTTCCCCTTTTCCTTTGTACAAGGGAATAATTATACCTGACTTCCAATCCTCCGGGACTCTACCTTCCTCCCAGGCCAATCTGCACATCTTCCACATCCATTCTACTACTATCTCTCACCCATGCTTCAGCATTTCACCACACACTCCATCAATTCCTGGGGCTTTCCCTGATTTAACTTTCTTCATTGCTTCCACAACTTCTATCCTACTGATTTCTTCCTGTCTTCTCACCTTCCTCCTTCTCCCAGCCATTCCCCAGCCACTTATACTCGCATTACTTCCATCCTCTACGTTCAACAATTCCTTAAAGTGTTCTCTCCATCTGCTCACTTTTTCTCCCTTCTCCACGAGTAATCTACCATTTTTATCTTTCACTCCCCTGCTAACTTCACTTCCACCCTGTCTTACTCTTTTCACCTCTCTCCAGAACATTTTCTTACAGTCCCTCCACTTTACACTCAAATTTCTTCCAAATTCCTCATCCGCTCTCTTCTTACTCTCTCTTACTAATCTTTTCACCTCTCTCTTCCTTTCTACATATAACTCTCGCTTCCGCCTCTCAACCTCTTCCACGCCCCTATTTCTCATCCATTCATTGTATGCTTTCTTCTTTTGTGCCACAGCCTGTTTCACCTCTTCAGTCCACCACGCTGTTCCTTGCACCCCCCTCCGTCTTCTCTTCCTTCCACACACCACATCACATGCTGCACATATTTCTTCTGTAAATATTCTACACACACCTTCCACGTCTCCCATCTGCTCCAATTCATATTTGCCCAATCGTTCCTCAACTTCTCTCTTATACTCTGCCTTTTTCTCATCCTCTTGTGACCTTTCCACTCTCCTTGCAACTACTCCTTCCTCTCGTCTTTCCCTTCTTCTATTCCTCCAACTTACTTGAACTTTAATTCTGGCCATCACCAAGTAGTGGTCAGAAAGTCCACTCCCCCACCCTCTATACACTCTTGCATCCATTACACATCTTCGCATCCTTTCATCCACACACACATAATCAATCATTGCCTTCCTTTCATTCAGTTCACCACCCACCCTTCTCATCACTCGCCATGTATACCTGTGAATCATTTTATGCCTGAAGAGGGTATTGGCTATCACCAACTCCCTCCCAGCACAAATGTCCACTAACGCACTCCCATTCTCATCTATCTCAGCAGGCACACCCCACTCACCAACTATTCCATCTACCTTCACATTCCCAACTTTACCATTCATATCACCAATCAAAAACACTCTCTCATTCCTTCCAAACTTTTCCATGCACACTTCTACATTTGTCCAGAACTCTTCTCTCACTCTTCTAGCACGATCTTGCGTTGGCGCATACACACACACAATCGCCCATATTTGTATTCCAACTTTCAACTTTACCCACACAATCCTTGACCCAACTCATCCATACTGTCTTATGCTCCTCTTCCATCTTTTACTCACAACTATACATACTCCTTCTTTTGCCCTCTCATTCTCACCTACTCCTGCACATATACCCCATCCATACTCCCATTCTCTCACACTTTCTCCTCTCCATTTTGTTTCAGTTATTCCACATACATCCACTTTCGCATCCTCAAGCACCTGGACAATCTCTCTCTCTTTCACCTCATCATTCGCTCCCCTTACATTCCAGGTTCCAATTACAATGTCCTTTGTCCGGTCCTTGGTCGTCATCGTTTGGTCAGTCCTTGTCCGAGGCTTATTGTTTGTTTTTTTAGTTAGTTGTTTTCCGGGGAGGGGCACTAACCCTCCGCCAACCCTTTTAGACGCCTTTTAAGACAAGCAGGGATACTGGGGGAGTATTCTTGAAAACCCCCCCTACTCCCAGGGGGGAAAGACTTGGTCATCTTCCTAATTCACTTCTTCCCTTGGGAAACTGTCACCATCCTCTTCTGCTTCAGCCCTTTGGTCCTCCTCAACTTCATCTGTTGTTCGTGTACACAATTCCTTGAAGACGTCTTAGCCATACTCTCCTGGCCCATGATACTACCACAGACGATTCAATTGTACTACCTTTGGCCGAGACTTCCTGTCTCCCTGAATCTGGTATATTACAGATGAGAGGCAGTCCATCACAGTGTAGGGCCCATCCCATGGGCTCTGTAGAATCGGTGACTGTCCCTTCTTCCAATGAGGATTGTATAGCCAAACTTTGCCACCTTCCTTGAAGCTCATCTCACTTTCCCTGGCATCATATTTGCGCTTCATTACATTGCTTGAAAACTTCAGAGCTCCTCGAACTTGATGATGTACCTTAGCTAGTCTTTATGAAGATGCATTGTATAGCTGGAGGTGTCTGTAGGCAGCTCTTCACCAGGTGGTCTTCCCATTAACAGATCAACTGGTAATCATGGCTCGTGGCCCAGCATCAGTTTTGCAGAGGTGTGCCTGGTAGACTCGTGGGATGCAGACCGATATGCCATCAGCAATGCAGGTAATTTCTGGTCCCATTCCATCTGTCCCTCTACATAGTACTTAGCTAGTTTTTGTCATAGGGTTCAACTGAATTTACCCCATTCCACATTATTGTGGCCTTGATGGAGTCGTCCTGGTCTTCATGTTCTCCAGCAACCTGCAGCACTCATGGAACACAGCAGACTCGAAGTTTCTACCCTGGTCTGAATGATTCCCTTGTGTCATCCCAAAATAATAGAAGAATTGGTCAACCAACACCTGAGCAACAGTTGCGGCCTCCTGATCGGGAATGGCATAGGCTACTGGCCACTATTTTAAAGGAGTCTGTGGCAAAACATATTTGCCGGCTTCCTCTTTCAGTGAGTGGCAAAGGTCCAGCAATGTCCAATGCAACTCTTTCCATTGGTGCACCCACTTGGTACAACTGAAGATGGGTGAAACCATGCATCTTGGGTCCCTTCTTGGATCAACATACATGACAGACCCAACACCATGCTTCAACATCCTGACATGCCAGTCCAGTAGAACCTCTGTTGCAGCTTACTTAGAGTGTTCTTCACTCCCAGGAACCCACTAATGATCTGGTTATGAGACCCTTCTAAGACCTCAGGCCTCATTTTCCTAGGTAACACAAGTTGCCAATACTTGCTGGGGCCATCAGGTGTCTCCCAATGTCACTCCAGTAGTCTGTTGTGCAAATGAAGAAGGTCTCACTGACTCCAGTAGCTTTTAGTCTCAGGATTGAACCCGGAAACCTCTTCCCAAGATGGTCACACTGTACTCCGTTGCAGCTACTGTAACACTGGTTGTAAATCTGTATCCTCTATCTGCATCCTCTTCAGGTTTTCTTCAGCTGACACTGGATCTGTCACTGCAGTACGGCTGAATTTCTTGCTAAGGTTTTCATTCCTGCTACACTGCTTGCAACCTGGGTCTCAAGGCCAATGACTCAGGCTGTTAGCTTTGCTATGTACCCACCCAGGATGGTGCTGCAATTCATAGTTGTGCTAGTCAAGTTTCTCGAGCCAACTTGCCTAATGTCCTCCTGCAGCCTTCTTCTTATCCTCCTTTTTCTTCTCTGGACATTCAGAAATGAAGAGTCCCACTTCACCTCATGCCCAAAACCTTTTTGTTACAATTGCAGATTTCTTTACACTGTTCTGTATTTGTTCTTGGTCCTTCTTCAGTTTGTAATAATCCTTCTTCTTATGGCCTAACCTTTCACAGAACTAGCAACCTCCTCTGATCTTCTGTTCCCTCCTCCACTAGTAGCAGTCCTCTTTCCTATGTTCTGACTTCTTGCAACCAGCAACTTAGATAAAATTTCTTCACTTCACATATCTGCCCATTTCTTGCCTTGCATCCTCCACTACATCCTGCCTGCAAACTGGATGTATTGAACCTGATGTAGAACTCAAATTGCAGAGCCCTGGCTAGGGCTTCTTGCATGCTTCTTGGCAGAGCTTGCTTCACTTGCACTTTCAACTCTGCACAATACAGACCATCGATGAACTGGGTCCTTAGAAGAATAGCCACTAGGTTATGTGCTGCTCCAGGGTACGCCTTGTGTGCCATACTCTCCAGATAATGAGCAAGCTGCTGAAGGGATTCACCTCGAGCCCTTACACGAGTCCAAAACCTTGTTCTATATACCTCAGTCTGGTACATGGTCCTGAATCTGTGCTCCAGCACTTCTGATTGGGTCTGATATCTGTTCCTGTCCTCCACTGATATCTAGCCAAGAATCTTCATTGTCGCACCCTTGGGGCATGTAGGAACCTGCACTGCCCTCTGCCTATCATCTCAGCCATTCGGATCAGCAAGTAACTCAAACTACACATGGTAGGTATCCCAAGATACTTCACCATCACACTCCTGAGGTTTCTTTTTAATTGGACCCCCATTATAGCCATACATTTCACTGGTTTGGGGCCTAAAAACTGGGGCCTCATAATTCAGTCCAGGACTCAAAACTCCTACATTCTGATTATTCATCTCTGTAATGCTACCTTTAGGTGCTCCAGATTCATCAAGATTCACCATACACTGTCCATTTTTTTATTTGCTTCCTGTACACTATGCTGAGGCTCAGCAGTGCAAGGTTTCTTTATGGCTTCTTTTCTCTCACAAATTAATTTCAACTGGTCATCTAAAAGCTGTCAGCACTCCTTTATTGCATACATCGTGCTTTTGCTGTTGAAACTTAGTGTATACTGTACTTCCTCCTTCAACTGTTGCTGTTTTTCCTTTACTTCCCCCATGAAAGCATCATACTGTCCCTGCAGCCTCAGTTGTAACTCCTCCTGTTGCTCCTGTAATGACTCTTGAAGCCTTTCCTATCGTTTCTGTTCTTCATTTTGTGCCTGTAGCTGTTCACTTTGTGCTTGTAGTTGTTCACAGAGTTCTTTCTTTCTTTCAATTTGTGTCTGTAGTAACTACATGACTGCAGCCAGAGATGCCTGCTCCTGCCTAGCATGGCTTGTTGTCTGCACACCTTCTGGCTCCATGTTGAAGATTTGACTCTCTGCAGCACTTTTTTGTCCCAAATCCTGACACCACTTGTTACGTCCTCGTCCCACACTACCACAGGCTCCAACAGTGGTACTTCAGTATGGGAAGGACATCACTCAGTGAATCGTTCTTTGTAGCGTTAGCCTTTCAATGTACACAAGATAAACTCAGGTGTCGAAATAACACAGGCTTCTGACATTCATAACCTTTATTACCTGCCTTTACAGGGTAGAGCAATAATGTTTTTGTCCACCTGTGTGTGTGTGTGTGTGTGTGTGTGTGTGTGTGTGTGTGTGTGTGTTCCCATTATTGCTTGAGCTGTCAACATGAAACTTTCAGGGTATCTAGATATGGCCAATATCTTGGACAGTTTCGAAAAAGGGCACTCGGGGTCAATGTCAAGGTCACTAAAATGGCTGCCAAATGTCAGCTAGTTTTAATCACCTGCCTGTAGCACTATTATATTTCATGAACAGCTTGAGCTGTCAACATGAAACCCTCAGGGTATCAAGATATGACCAAACCCTTGGACGAGTTCGATAATGGGTACTTGGGGTCAAGGTCACCAAAATGGCTGCCAAATGTCAACTATTTTTTATCGCCAAACATTAGCACCATTTTATCTCATGAATGGCTTGAGTTATGAGCATGAAACCTTCAGGATATCAAGATATGGTCAAATTCTTGGGCTTAGCGAAGAGCATATTCTGGCGGGCGATTAGCATTCGAGTCCCGAAAGCTTTTCTTTCAGTTTCCAGGGAATTACACTGTGAGCTTCACAACTCCAGAGCTACACTAACTTCACAAGACCACAAGTAAAACTGACTGAACTTCCTTTCTCTCCCTCATCCTTTTATAACGTTCTTCGCTACTCGATTGTTCTAGGTGCTCCAGGCGACAGCAGTTCCAAGTCGGAGACATCCAAAATATTTCACAGCCTTCTTACATTACATAGCACTCTAAACACTTCATCATACAAATTAAAATTATATTACATAATTTAACAATCATCCATATATAACATTATAGAGAAAAAAATAATAATGCATAGCCTAATAAAATACTGTATATCCGCTTCCAACAGCAGGCTACCTGGCAACTCTGCCTGGCAACTCAAAACGCACGAACCATCGCGAACTTTCCAGTGTCACCTACCTAGCAGTCCTGCTTCTTAAAACTATATTTACATTAAAGTGGTTTTTCATAATGGAAGTTTTTAATAGAGATCGCATTTTAGCCCTTCACTCCAAAAGGATCACGGAAAATTATTGTTCTGGAGTTAGCAAAAACAAAGAGAGAGAGAGAGAGAGAGAGAGAGAGAGAGAGATCGTACGTTAACTATAATGCTTTCAAATGTTCACAATAGTTTATTTGGTTCAAGCACGGTCATACAGATCGAACTTCGACCTTGCCCTGCGACCTTGACTTCTGACTGATTGTTCTCAAAACTGAATCCTTTCGTTCTTACCTGAACCTTAATACTTCGATTGTGTTTAGTTTAAATCAGATTAAACATGTTTTAGCTGGCCTTTACTTGTAACCTTGGCACTCCACCTTTCCCTGCAACTAAGATGTTTGACAGATTATTGTTATAATGATTTTTTCTCCTTATCTGCAAGCTTTCCGCGAACATTCGATAAAAGGCTGATTATGTTGACTTTCCTCTGTAACCTTGGCCTTTGACTGATTTTTATAAAAAAAAAAAAAAAAAATTATAAACCATTTCATTCTTGAAATACCCCAACCCCTCCTCCAAGTTGGTCTGGAATGAATAAAAACTGGCTAAGGTGATTTTGCCAACGTTTAAAATAGCCCTGTGATCTTGACATTTGATCTAACATACTGGAAAAAAAGATAAAATATAGGCGTCCTCAAGGGCTGTCCCTAAACGCTTCCACAAAGTTTGGTTTAAACTATATAAAAACTGATATGTATTGTTTCCACACACACACACACACACACACAGAAGACACCAAGGAGAGCAGACGCGGGCTGACAGCGCTCCATACCGAGCCAGCACGGCCAGTATCATTACCTAAATTAGTATCTTTATATGAGTCAAGCTCTGTACCAGGTTAGACTAAATGGTTTTTTATAATTAAAAAAAAAAAAAAAGTTTAAACAAGACTTGTTCAAACAGAAAAGAGAACCGAGTAGCGAAAGAATGCCCTCAATCAGCTGACTGTTTTGACTACAACTGCCCCAGGGAATGTAAGTACTCTGTGCTTTTAGTATTGCAAAATAGCCACATACTTTAGTAAAGCAAATTTAGAAAAGAAAAGGGATAAAGGTAGAAAGTAGGATGATGATTTCTACCAAGAACTGATTGAAATGGAGACTCACAATAAACTGGTAGAGCATGTACACAGACTGGAGATGGCATTCCAGAATGAGATTGATGAAATAAAGAAGCAGATGCACTTGCAAAAGGAAGAAATAGAAAAACTAGGAAGGGAGGTCAACAAGAAAGACACAACCATATGTGAACTAACAGTGGAAGTGAGTACACTTAGGAGGAAAATGAGTCAAATGGCAAGTACAGTAGTCAACCACGAGAGTATTATGGAAGAGTTCAAAAATGATACAGAGACAATTAGGCAAGTAAGCAGTCTGATAGACTAGAGCAGTGATATTGAAGAGAAGATAACACAGGTAAATGAAGCTGTGAAAAGCTACAAAAATGATGTGGAAACCACGTATGCTGAAATGGTGAAAGTAAAAAAAGACTTAGAAACAAGGGTGGAAGAAAAAAGCATTAAAAAAGAAGTGAAAAGAATAATCCAAAACAATCCAAAGTTAGTCAGAGATTCAGTGGATATCAACAAATCTATAGTAATCACTGGTATATAAGAGGAAGAAGTAAAAAACAAGATCTCAAGAGACAAAAAGGAGATGGCAAATGTAATGAGCTTATTGAAAGAAGTGTCAAAGGAAATCTGTAGTAAAGACATAGAGGAACACAAAATGTTAGGGAAATACGAGAAAAGTAAGTCAAGACATCTAGAGGTAACTTTCCAGAGTGTAAACACCGTGGAGGAGATACTAAAAAATGCAAAGAATCTTATGGAAAAAGAGTTAAAAAATGTATGGGTAAAAAGATGCCTAACACAAGAGGAACTGGAATTCCTGAAAGAGAAGAGGGAGGAAGCAAAAACAAAAAATGAGGGAAGATCAAAAGAGGAGAAGAACACATTTTTTTTTTACAAAGTAATAGGATTGCAGGTACGAAAGTGGTACATAAACAGGAGAGAATAAAAAGGAGGAAGGTAGTAGATCCATGTCAAGACAAATATGTAAACAGGATGATTAAATTGATGTACTCAAATGTGGATGGAATGGTATCAAAATTAATAGAGATGAATGATTATGTCAGAGAAAATGAACTATATATAATATGCCTAACTGAAACAAAATTAACACCAAGGATATCAAATGACATACTAAACTTAGACGAATATAATATGTGGGGAAGAGATAGAAACTTAAAAAAAGGAGGAGGAATTATAATATTAACTAAGAAAAATCTAAAAGTAAATTAAATAAAACTAGATATACCCTCACAAGTAGAACTGATTGCAGTAGAGATCAACACATCTGAAGGGAAAGTTTTTGTAGCCAATTTGTACATGCCACCCAGATCAAACACATGGGAAAGAGACGAATATGAGAACCTGGCAGAGCGTACAATTCAGAGTTTAAGAGCATCACTACATAAAATGGAAGAGAAATCGGAAAGAATTATACTAACTGGAGATTTTAATACAAATATAAATTGGAATACTCTAGATATAATAAGCCAAGAAAGCTGTTGGGACCAAAAGCTCCTGGATCTCGTGCAAGAGTTTTTCCTAACGCAACATGTGAGGGAAACCACCAGAAAAAGAGGACTCGATGTACCTTCAATGCTAGATCTCATATTCACTAGGCAAGAATATGATATTGACAGATTAATAAATCACCCTCTACTCGGAAAAAGCGACCTAAATTGCAACTTCAGGATAGCATGTGACATAGTTAACAGCAATGAAAGTTACAAAAAGAGCCTAAACTATAAAAAGGGAAATTATCATAACCTAAAGAAGTATTTCTTAGAAGTTGATTGGGAAAATGAGCTAAGAGGACAAGATTTAAATGCTGTATATAAAAAATTCTGTGAATTTTATCAAATAGGAGTCCAGAAGTACATCCCACAGCATAAAGAAGCAGATAAGAAAATACAGAAATGATTCAATACAGAATGTAAAACATCAAAAGAAAGAAGAGATTTGTTGTGGAATAGATACAGAAGACACAATAGTGAAAGGGTATATAATAATTACAAACAGGCAAGAAACGATTATACAAGAATAAGGAGGGATGCCCAAAAACAATTTGAGTAGGTTGTCATAAATAAAAGTAGTGATCAACCGAAGCTATTTTACAGCTACATCAGAAGCAAAACCAAAGTAAAAGATAAAATACAATCCATTACGGACGAGGGAATCACCTATACACAAGAGAAAGATATTTGTGAAGCACTAAATATGAATTTCCAATCAGGTTTTACAGAAGAAAAAAAATTTTGAGAGGGACTATGTGGAACATGTATGCCCGCACATACTACCAGATATACAAATATCAGAAAAAGTAATACTGGAGGAGTTAAGTAAATTAGACAGAGGAAAAGCATATGGTCCTGATGAAATTTCATGTTGGGTGCTACGAGAATGTGCAAAGGAGTTAAGTAAACCATTATTTTTAATTTTCAAGAAATCCTTGAGTCAAGGTAAACTACCTGATACTTGGAAGAAAGCAAATATTGTCCCTTATTCAAGAAACGGAATAGACAAAATCCACTCAACTACCGACCAGGATCACTGACCAGTGTTGCAAGCAAGGTATTAGAAAAGCTTTTAAGAAAAGCTTGGGTAAATCATCTAGAAGAACACAATATGATAACAGAGAGACAGTTTGGTTTCAGAAAAGGAAAATCATGTGTTACTAATCTGCTGAGCTACTATGACAGAGTATCAGACACAATACAGGAAAGAGAAGGATGGGTGGACAGTATCTATTAGATTTCAAGAATGCATTTGACACAGTACCACACCAAAGACTTTTATGGAAACTGTACCATCAAGGAGGAATTCGAGGCAAACTTTTTTGTTGGATGCAAGATTTTCTCATAAAAAGAGAAATGAGAACAGTACTAAGGGGAAACTACTCATCATGGAAAGAAGTGACTAGTGGAGTACCACAGGGCTCAGTGCTGGCACCAATCATGTTTTTAGTGTATATAAATGATACAGACGGTAACACTGGAAATGAAAGCTATCTAAATATGTTTGCAGATGATGCAAAAATACAAAGGAGAAATACTAACACAGACTCGTGTAAAGAGCTACAAAAAGAATTAAATAAACATCATGAATGGAGTAATACATGGCAAATGGAATTCAATGTGGACAAGTGTCATGTAATCAAGTTTGGTAAAAGTGTAAAATGACCTGATTGGGATTATACGTTAGGAAATAAAACCCTACACACATCAGAAACAGAGAAGGACCTAGGTGTGATTGTCAGTAACAGCCTATCTCCGGCTGACCACATCAGCGAGAAGGTACGGAACATGTATACACTGCTTGCAAATATGAGAATAGCATTCACATACATAAATGAAGACATGCTAAGAAGGATAATAACATCATTCATCAGACAAACCCTGGAGTATACATCAGTAGTCTGGAGTCCTCATCTCAAAAAACACATAGACAAGATTGAAAAAGTTCAAAGGGCCGCTGCAAGATGGATACCAAGCTTAAGGGATCTAAGCTACGAAGAAAGACTAAATTAACTGAATCTGCCAACACTACTGGAGAAAAGGAAAAGAGGTGACATGATAATGCTATATAAATGCATATCAGGGAAGGAGAAAATAGACATAAATGATTACTTAACATATGGGGAAACATCGGCAAGAGGACACTGCAAAAAACTGCATAAGAAGAGAGGTGATAATGACGTGAGGAAATTCAGTTTCCCAAACAGAGCAATTGATCAGTGGAAGGCACTACCGAATGAAATAGTGTGCCAAAACAATTCACAAGTTTAAGGATATGTACGATAAATGTGGTTTAAGACACGGGACAGTACGAGCTTGACTCATTCCTGTAAAGATACAATTAGGTAAGTACAATTAGGTAAGTAGGTAAGTACACACGCACGCAAGGCCGTGCGCGAGCTGTTAAAGTCATGACACCCTCTCTCACTCCGTGAATATGGGTGCAGTGAGTCCAAACCTGCCAGAGAGAAGTCTGCAGCCATGAAATTCCAGAAGTTGATATCGACATTAAAGACGACATGAGTACCATGCCTCGCCAACCTGTTCATGTCTGCCACTAAGCTGCTATACGTGGAGACGGTCACTCGCTCGGTGTCAAATAGGTCTGCAAGCTCACGGTACACCCCAGATTCCACAGTCTGAAGAGAAATAAACAGAGCAGAATAGAAATTTGATTTTTTAGTAATGAAACCGTATCACTGTTGTCTATAATTCCAATATATCGTATATGATGTTGCACTTTATTGCACATAAGTTTTTTGTGTAATTAATGATTATCTGATGCACTATTTTGCTAAACAGAGCACTGTTTACACTGACTGAGCTCAAGTAACTCAACAGATCTAGTCAGTTAACCACTTGCGAGTTTGGGGACTACAAGGTAGTTGAAAATGACGACACTAATAAATTTGGTAGTTTTAGCACAAATCGCGTTTGGAATGGAAAATTATCATGTGAAAATAACGTTGACAGTGCCCAAGTACTCTCCTGTCTCAGCTCCACTGTCCACCAAATGTTCACTTGATCTTATCTATATCTCTGCTTCCCACAGTCATTTTATCACCGCCACTTTGAAAACGTTTGTGATACCATGCAGTCGGCAAACACATTTGTTAATACGTTTATTGCGTTGTGTATATTTCCCTCCAAGTGTTTGTCTCTGAAATAGGCTGCATAAAATTCATCAGAACAACAAGCCTGCAAGATATTACTTATCCCATCCCTGATTAGTTAATGAAAAAAGCTGCCGTGCTGGACCATGCTTATGACATAAAATGCTCAAATGCAATTTTGGGTTAGTATTAGCATGCTTAAGCGAGCACCTAAAGAAATGTTTATTTTCGTAGTTTAATTCCGTTATTTTTCCTGTACTTACTGAACTATAAATCTTTTATCTTAACGTGGTCCAGATTTTCTTCCTTTTGCAGCTTCTTTCCTATCACACAGTTTAGTGGCAGAGAGAAACAGATCTAGTACATTGTCCCTTGCACTTCTTCGTGACCAGTATCATAATAAAGCTTTAATTTATTGTTACAACGAGGCACTGGAGATTGAGAGATGACAGTTTTAGGCCAAAGTAGAGAAAAATTAATTCAGGCAATATTTACTTTTAGAGCTCCTTCTCTTCGGTGGGTTTCCTCCTAATCATTACCTTGTTTTTATGCTGTGTGGGGTGATTGGATGCCGCAGATTGTCGGAAACGCGTTTTTATATATTAAACAGACTTCATTAAACCCTGCATAAGATAAAGGGGACGAAGTTTTTTTTTTTGTGAGGGATGGGTGACATTTGTTGTGCAAGACGAAGTAGTGCCGTGTGAATATGCTATGATCCCATTTGTTAGGGTAGACAAGGCTAACTTAATATCTGACGAAAACAAATAACACGTTTTCAGCAACCTTCAACATTAAATCAACCATTCACAGGATAAAAAAAAATGGTGAAAAAGAGAAAACCACAAAAACAGTGGAGAACACAAATACTTACCAGGATCTCTATCAGTCTGTCCATCGATGTCAGCACACTGAAATCCCGGAGAGGAATGGTAACAAATGAATCGCCTCTGTCACTCTGTCCTCTGCCACTCACACACTCCTGAATCATATACCGTACCACTCCTCCTACTACTCTATCTCATCACAGGTAAGTATGTATGTATGTATGTATTTTTGTATGTGCATGAGTCTAGGCACAGGCAGTGGCGTACCTGAGGGGGGACAGGGGGGGGGGCTGTTTGAAACTGTCCCCTGGGCCTCCAATTAAGGGGGGCCCCCAAAAGCCTTAAAAATTTTTAAACTTTTGTATTAATATTTAAAAACATATGTATTTATCATCCCGACAATCCCGGCTGAGATATTAGATAAGTTTTGAGAATTAGGGGGGCTAGATTCTTTGCGGGGCCCCCATCCTGGAGGAGGTCCCCACAAAGAACCTAGCTCCCCGGGCCCCCAAATCTTCAGGTAGGCCCCTAGGCACAGGCATAACAACCCGTTCCATGAGGCCCAGCAGTCCTCTCACTTACCATACACTTCCACGTCACCACTTCGGCGCTAAGCACCCACCGTTGATACTGAAAACATAGAAAGGCTGTCTCTTACAGGACTGATGTAGTGGTATTGGCTTTTTTTTTATTTTTTTATTGGCGAGTCTTATGGTAGGTCAGTAAAGTCTGCTTGGCGAAATTACAAGACGAGTATGGTTCTACGATCTTTCCTTGGCACTGCTTCATGACTAGCATCATATATTAATATTAACCTACTGTTGAACTCAACAATTACGGTAAGAAAAGAGGAATTTTAGGCCAAGTTAAAATAAAAAGAGTATAGATGTTATTGCTGTTGCTCTTGCAGTCCCATGCTCATCTAGTGTGGGATCTTCAAACGAGCTTGCCATCACCTCCCTGTCGTAGTTTATAATTGTTTTTGCAAGAAGGTTAAGGAAAAAAGTGTGCAGAATGTTTTGAAATCTCGAATTAATCTTCCAAAAAAACAATTCTTAGTTACTAGAGGAACAATTGCCGTAGGTTGTTACTGTTTCTTCAGGACGCACACGGAAAGGAAGTCATGTCATATTCCTAATTCTTCCTAGAAAATGAATTCAAAGTTACGACACCATATCTGTCGTGAATATGCTCGAGTTTCTAAGCCCTGGACGCAAACTAAGTGTGGACTACAAAAACCTTCCATTTTACCCTTTTTACTCTAACTTGGGCTAAAACTGAAATCTCTCCATCTTGGATACTGACTCCTAACAATAGATTAACACTTGAATACGATGCTAGTCTAAAAAAAGTGCATGGAACGGATTTAAGGGTGAAATATTGTTTTATTCTGCAACTGAGCTACTTAGAATAAACTGAAAAGGACGGAATTCTTGACAGGGATAAGATAAAGGACAACAGACTCCATACATAAGAACTGGGTTTTCACAAGGCCCTCCTTCGTAGAGGGTTCAAACATTACGGAACCGCAAGAAAAACACTGGAAGATCACAAACGGCATTATGGTCAGTTAAGTCGGCAGATGCTTATTTTGCCTACTGAAAGGGATGGAGGGGGGGAGGGAAACAGGGAGGGCATTGGATATGAAAACCAAGTCCTAATAAACAAATATGATAAGTAACAATGAAATACTACTTTACCATTCCATAAATTATACATTGAAGAAGTCCAGTGAACAGGTCTGCAATATTAACTTCTGATTCTTTTTTTTTTTTTTTTTTCTGTGAGTACATATATTTATTTTCGCCGTGTCAGTATAGAGGTGGTCTACTGTCCCAGTGGAAGCGGGTACGAATCCCAGCTGGGACAAGGAACAGTTTAAAGGATTTAAATTTCGCTAAGCAGACTTTACTGATCTACCATAAGACTCGCCAAGTAAAAAAAAAAAAAAACGCCAATACCACTACACCAGTCCTGTAAGAGACAGCCCTACTATGTATTCAGTATCGACGGTGGGTGCTTAGCGCCGAAGTGGTGACGTGGAAGTGTATGATACGTGGGAGGACTGCTGGGCCTCACGGAACGGGCTGTTATGCCTGTGCCTAGACTCGTGCACATACAAAAAATATATACATGCATACATACATACATACATTCATGCATACATTTTGTTATTAGAGTAGTGGGAGGAGTGTTACGGTATATGAGTGAGGGGTACATCAGTGGCAGAGGGCAGATTGACAGAGGCGATTCATTTGTTACCATTCCTCTCCGGGATTTCAGTGTGCTGACATCGATGGACAGACTGATAGAGAGCCTGGTAAGTATTTGCTTTATGTTCTCCACTGTTTTTGTGGTTTTCTCTTTCTCACTAGTTTTTTTTTTTTTTAATCCTGTGAATGGTTGATTTAATGTTGAAGATTGCTGAAAACGTGTGTGTGTGTGTGTGTGTGTGTGTGTGTGTGTGTGTGTGTGTGTGTGTGTGTGTGTGTGTGTGTGTGTGTCTTGTCAGATATTAAGTTGGCCTCATCTAACCTAGCCAGTGGAATTACTGTGTATTCATACGGCATTACTTCGCCTTGCACAACAAATGTCACCTATCCCTCATCAAAAACGTTTCGTCCCCTTTTATCTTATGCAGGAACTGATGAGGTCTGTTTAATATCTAAACACGCGTTTCCGACAACCTGCGGTATCAAATCATCCCACAGCATAAAAACAAGGTAATGAGGAGGAGGAAACCCACCGAAGAGAAGGAGCCCTAAAGTAAATATTCCCTGCATAAATTTTCCCTACTTTGGCCTAAAACTATCATCTCCATCTCTCCACTGATTAGTTGTAGCAATAAAGTAAAGCTGCATTATGATACTGGTCACGGAGAAGTGCAAGGGATTGAATGTACTAGACCTGTGTCTCTCTGCTACTAAACTGTGTGTTCTAAGCTAAAGAAAGGTGGACTATTTGAACTAAGATAAGGTAAAAGGAGTATTGCATTGTCCATATCTATAGTTTAAGTGTTGATTATAAAGAAAATAGTGTGGTCCTTACTTTAAATACTGTCAGTTGTGGGACGTAAGCCATGAGAAGAATTTTGATATTAGGATCGTTAATGACATCTCTGAGGGTCTGGTAGGGATGACTGATGTGTCTGACAGCCAGGAGAGACATGAGGTTACCAACGTAGCTTTGTGTTAACACCAATATCATCAGCATCCACACCCCTTGCACCACAGATTCCCACCACCACCACCCAGATGGCTTAGACACATCTGTTTAAAACAAAAGCGATTAATTCAGTGACGTCTAAACGAAGCATATTAAAAAAAATAAGGGAGGGGGGCAAGTTTCAATTGGGACATTCACGCTACCTTCTTGGAGGAGGATGCGAATGCAGTTGAATATGTTGGTCTCTTGTCTTGGTGGGTGGTTAGTGTGTGGAGGAAGGCAAGAAGGAAGGAGTAGCATAGCAGCAATCACAGCCAGCAGTGCTGACCCCACAGCCATCCACACTACCGGTGATAGAGGCAGCACGAAGCCCCACGGGTCCACCTCAGGGCGACCACGGGCAGCGAAAATTTTATGATGCATCATAAACACAACAGGACTACAGTGGAAATACTTTTTCCTGTCGTCTGTGATGCCATGTGGCCCACCACTGATATCAGCCTCCTGGAACAGAGAAGAGTTATTGAAGAAATGTACTGTTAGCTGAACATACATGCTGGTCCATATATAACGCTCCACTTCCACTTAGCGGGGTGAGATCTTGTGTGTTTTGGGGATGGTGTAGTGAGCGTTGTCAGTATCTACTCTACAACATTATTAGTTTCCTACTCCAACTTCCACAACCACGCGCACACAAGCCGACTGAGTAGTTCTCACAACATATAAATAATGCCACGGGAGTTTAATGAAGCTCAGTTTACGGGTCCCCTTTAATTTTATTGAAATATAAAACGACCGGGTGAAAACAAACATAAAGTTCAAAATATGATCATTAGTAATTTCTCTGTTTATCAGAAATTGAAACAAAAAAACACAAAGTATTATTTTGTGTATAGTGTACTGTGTAAGCCTTGACATTATTGCATGTTCTGCTGGCTGATGTAGGAGCTCTTGTTAATTTAGTAAGTGTACCTTTGAATGAAAGAAAACTGAATATTGGGTTAAATTGATAGTGAAAACAGTCTCTTTCATTATGTCTATTCTATTTATCTATAGCCCGACGCCCTAATCCCGCAAAAGGTGGCTGCAGACACAATTCCTTCAAGTCGCTCTGTCACCCACTATTTGACTGCCCTCCCTCCAACTCACTCCCCCCTCCTTCATATACCTCTCAACTCCATCCCTCCACCTCATCTTGGGTCTCCTCCTCCCTCCACTTCACCTACATACACCCTTTTAGTCAGTCTTTCATTCTCCATTCTATCCACATGTCCAAACCACTTCAGTGTATTTTTCTTTCATTATGTGCAATGCCTAAAAATTTTATCCTCACTTGGAGGTTAATAGTTTTGAAATAATACGTTCACTTCTATAATAATTATGCATAAGTATTAAATTTAGTATTGAAGCATCACAACTGTAGGAAATGCCTATGATAACACATAGCAGAGATATGTCACATGGCAACTGGGATCTTCAGGGCTGCCAACATGTGTCACAAGGCCTCAGTCGTGTTTAGCATCACATTGTTAGTTTTCAATTTGTTTACCACAAAGTTGTTCCGATACTTTTTTTTAGGCACTGTACACTTGACAACAATAGTTCCATCGCTCCTCCTACTCCCTTCTCCATGGGCTTTAATATTCAGTCTGGTGATTCTACAGCAACTGACACTGATTACTTTATTTGGCCATAGATCAGTGTCATCTGTGTCATTTTCTTCAGATTCAGGAGACTAATTTTCAAAGATCATAAGCAGAAAAGCAGGAGAGATGACACGTCTTTAGTTGATGGTACTCTGTTGTTAGTACATCAAGGAAACAATTAGTTCAATGTGACCGCAGTCTACCCACTGTCCATGCATAGTTGCCGGAAGAGTTACACGGACTCTCTTAGGTACATGTCAGTCTTTGAACAACCTGCCAGACACACCGATCAAAGAAAAAAGAACACTTAAGAGAATGCAGTACACACGGCCAACAGCTGGTCTATGGGCCGATGATATTAATTTGGCCTGTGATCTTAACCTTTGACAAATTACTCTCAGAATCAAATAACTTCATGTTTGCGTAAGCCTTAACTCTTCCGATAACTTTGGTTCAAATCAGAGCAAGATTGTTTGAGGTGACTTTGCCCGGTGACCTTTCCCTTTGACCTTGACCTTGACTGTTTTCAAAAAAGATCTCTGTCCGTGTGTTAACCTCATCCCTTCCACAACGTTTTGTACAAATCAGATGAAAACTGTAAGTTGACTTTGCCATGTGATCCTGACCTTAAACTTATTAATGTAAAAAAAAAATCAATCTCTTGGATGATTGTCAACTCATCCACCAATTTTGATCCAAAACAGATCAAAATTTATTTGGTTGTTTCGTTCACACACACACACACACACACACACACACACACACACACACACACACACACACACACACACACACACACACACACAAGCAAGCAAGCAGTCTGATAGATCAGAGCAGTGATATTGAGAAGATAACCCAGGTGAATAAAGTGATGCAAAGCTACAAAAATGATGTGGAAACTACATATGCTGAAATGGTGAAAGTAAATAAAGAAAGGCTTAGAAACAAGTGTCAAGGAAAAAGCAGTAAAAAGGAAGTGAAAAAAAAAAAAATCCAAAACAATCCAAAATTGGTCAAAGATTTAGCAAATATCAACAAATCTATAGTAATGAATGGTTTAGATGAGGAAGAAATAAAAAACAAGATTTTGAGAGACAAATAGGAGATGACAAATATAATTAGCATAATGAAGGAAATATCAGAGGAAATCTGTAATAAAGACATAGATGAACACAAAAGGCTAGCGTAATATGAGAGAAATAAATGTAAACACTGTGGAGATACTAAAAAATGCAAACAAACTTATGGAAAAAAGGGAATTTAAAAACGTATGGATAAACAAATGCCTAACTCAAGAGGAACTGGTGATTACTAAAAGAGAACAGGGAGGCAAAAACAAAGAATGAGGGAAGATCAGAGGAGGAGAATACATTTTTTACAAAGTAAATGGATTGCAGGCACGAAAGTGATACATAACCAGAAGGGAATAAAAAGAAGGAAGGTATAGTTGCGGTGCGCGACTCTGAGGTTGTTATTATCGTGCCCTGGCAACCTGCATTGAAAAGTGCGTCTGATTTTGTGTATAATATGCGACGCATGTGGTTCATGTATAATATGTTCGTGTATAATAATAATAATAGTGTAAAATATATTCGTGCATAATAATATGATGCGTGTATAATATGATATGTAATCGGACACACTTTTGAATCGTAAGTTGCCAGGGTATGATAATGACAACCTCAGACTCGTGCGCCGCAACTATAGTAGACCCAAGTCAAGACAAGTATGTAAACAAGATGATTAAGTTGATGCACTCAAATGTAGATGGAATGGTATCTAAATTATTAGAGATGCATGATGATATCAAAGATATGGAACCACATATTACTTGCCTACCTGAAACAAAATTAACACCAAGGATATCAAACGATACCCTAAACCTAGAGGAATACAATATGAGATCAGATCGGAATTTTAAAAAAGGAGGAAGAATTATAATATTAACAAAATAAAATCTACAAGTCAAAGAAAAAGAACTAAATACACACTCACAAGTAGAACTGATTGCAGTAGAGATTAATACATCTGAAGGGAAAGTAACTGTGGCAAATTTACACATGCCACCCAGATCAAACACTTGGGAAAGAGGCGAAAATGAAGAGTTGGCAGAGAGTACAATTCAGAGTTTAAGAGCATTACTACACTTCTTACAATAATTTTGTAGAAACTTGTAGTGAAGTTTTGTAGATCAGTTATACATATATTAGACTTGTGAACGAGCGGTTGTTATACGTGAGTAGTTTTGCAAGTAATCTTAATTCCCATTGTCATGCAATGACAGGAGAGGTAAAGATGAGTATGGGACTATTTTTATTTGTCTTGGAAATATTAACAGTTTCTCACACACGAGTGAAGTATAGAGTCCCGTGAGCTACCTCCCAGTCCCGCTTTCTCTCTTCCACCCTCTCATCCATGTTGCTAGGCTCCTTCTTACTACCTGCCGGTTCTATGGCCAGTCTCCTGCTGACCTGAAAATCCTGCATTCTCATTTTAGCAGGGGTTGTGTCACGTGGAATAAACTGATGTGAAGTTTCTAGAAGCCTGTGTGTGAGTATATGTGTATGTGTGTGTATGGTCGTGATGCATTGTTCATGTGCCTATCTCGCTGACACACTACCTATCTCATCCCCTGACTTGCTGCTTCCGGTGTATTGTCAACATTCCTTCACTTAGAGTTGCAAGCTCATATCCTGTTCTCAGGCTTGCCTGGTGCTCTGTCTATCTATCTATCTATCATGTTTTCTATAATGATTTGTATTTATAATATGGTGTCCTGACACACTGGATGGAGGAGAAATCTTAAAGAATTATATCAACTGGACATTTCAATACAAATACATATTCAATCAATCAATCAATCATTTCCTGTGGCACCCTCGGGGATGCATAGGGCCTCGATGAACTCACACCACCACATCCTATCTTGTGCTAACTCCTCAAAATCTCCCCAACACTCATCTCCAGCTTCCCGTCTCATTGTCCTCACCCACGTCTCTTTTGGCCTTCCTCTACCTCTCCTACCAAGTGCCACCCACCCTGGTGTACCTCGTACTATTCCCTGTCTCCTATACACATGTCCTAGCCACTTCCATCGTGAGAATCTAACATATTCATCGACCGGCTGCACTCCCGTTATTTCTCTAATTCTACTATTTGGTATCCTTTCCCACCACTTAACTCCTAATATTCTTCTAAGTGCTTTATTTTCAAACACCAAAAATTTATTTTCCATAGTCACTGTGCTGTACCAAGACTCGTGTCCATAAATTAAGATACTCCTAACCATTACCTTATAAAGTTTGATTTTTGTATGCACAGAGATATAAAAAGTCAGAAAAACTGTTGGGACCAAAAGCTCCTTGATCTTGTGCAGGAGATTTTGCTAACACAACATGTAAAGAAAAACACCAGAAAAAGAGGACTGGATGTACCATCAGTACTACAGTAGATCTTATAATTACAAGGCAATAAAATGATATTGACAATAAAATGTATCACTCTCCATTCAACAAAAGCAACCACGGAGTATTAAATTGCAATTTCAGGATTGCGTATGACATAGTTAACAGTAATGAAAGTTATGAAAAGAGCCTAAACTACAAAAAGGGCAACTATCATGACCCAAAGAAATACTTCTTTGAAACAGATTGGGAAAAAGAGCTTAGAGGACAAGATTTAAATGTTATATATATATAAAATTCTGTGAACTTTACGAAACAGGAGTCTGAAATTACATCCCATAGCACAAAGAAGCAGAAATGAAAATAAATTGTTTAATAAAGAATGTAAAAAATCAAAAGAAAAAAGAGACGTGTTGTGGAATAGATACAGAAGACACAATAGTGAGAGCGCATATAATAACTATAAACAGGCAAGAAATAATTATACAACAATAAGGAGAGAAGCCCAAAGACAGTTTGAGGACAACATTATAAACAAAAGTAGTGGTCAACGGAAGCTATTTTAGAGGTAAATCCGAAGCAAAACCAAATTTAAAGATAATACACAGCCCATTACAGATGAGGGGATCATCTGTACACAGGAGAAATATATTTGTGGAGAACTAAATAAAAATTACTGATTAGTTTTTACAGAAGGAAATAATTTTGAGAGGGATGATATGAAACATGCATGCCCACACATATCAGCAGATACACAAATATTAGAAAAAGAAATATAGGTGGAGTTAAGTAAAGTAGACAAAGGAAAAGCAAATGATCCAGACAAAATTTCATATTGGGTGCTACATGCATGTGCAAAGGAGTTAAGTAGACAAATATCTTTAATATTCAAGGAATCCTTGGGTCAAAATTTACTACCTTACATATGGAAGAATGCAGACATTGTTCACTTATTCAAGAAAGGGAACAGACAAAATCTACTCAACTGCCGACCAGTAACTCTAACCAATTTGTAAGATACTGGAAATGATAAGTTTTTGTAAACCATCTAGAAGGGCATAATATGATAACAGAATGGCAGTTTGGTTTCAGAAAGGGAAAATCATGCGTTACTAATCTATCAAGCTACTATAACAGAGTTGCAGAAACATTACGTAAAAGAGAAGGGTGGGTGGACATCTACAGTATCTAGATTTCAAGAAAGCATTTGACAGAGTACCGCACCAAAGACTTTTAAGGAAACTGTACCAAAATGGAGGAATCCGGGGCAAACTGTATTGTTGGATGCTAGATTTTCTCAGAAAAAGGGTAATGAAAGCAGTACTAAGGGGACATTTCTTATCATGGACGGAAGTGACTAGCGGAATTCCATAAGGCTCAGTGTTGGCACAAATTATGTTTTTAGTGTATATATATATATATATATATATATATATATATATATATATATATATATATATATATATGAAAGAGGGAAGGAGCTAGTTGTGATAATCAATAGCAGACTATCTCCGGCTGACCACATAAGTAAGAAGGACGGAACTTGCATACACTGCTTGCAAATATGAGAATAGCATTCGCATACATAAATGTCAACATGCTGAGAAAGATAATAACATCATTCATCACACCATCCCTGGAGTATGCATCAGTAGTCTGGAATCCTCATCTCAAGAAACACATAGATAAGACTGAAAAAGTTCAAACGGCCGCTACAAGATGGGTACCAAGCTTAACGGATCTAAGCTACAAAGAACGACTAGAAACACTGAATCTGCCAACACTACAGGAGAGAAGGAAAAATGAGACATGTTGATGCTACCTGTAAATAAATGCATATCATGGAAGGAGAAAATAGACATAAATGAGTATATAACCTATGGGGTTGCATCAGCAAGAGGACATTGCAAAAAACTGCATTAAAGGAGAGGCAATAAAGACAAGGAAATTTAGTTTCCCAAATACGGCAATTGATCACTGGAATGCGCTACCGAATGAAATAGTGTGTGCCAAACAATTAATAAATTTAAGGATATGTACAGTATGATAAAAATGGTTTAATACACTGGACAATAAGAGCTTGACTCATTCCTGTAAAAATACCATAAGGTATGAACTATTAGGTAAGAACAGAATCGAACTTTGACTCTGCCATGTGGGACTGACCCTTGACTTATTATAATCGTTACTGAAACCCTTCGTTCTTGCCTGACCATTACCCATTCCACCAAATTTGATTTAAATCATATCAGTAACGTTTGAGTTAACCTTGCCCTGCCACCTTGGCTTTTGACCTTTTCCAGTGACCTTGAACTTTGTTCTCAAAATCGAATCCTTTTATATTTGCCTTATTGTCAATCCCATTCCAGTATATTATTGAAATAAGAAGAAAACTGTTTAATTTGGCCTTGTTCTATGACCTCGGCATTTGACTCATTGTTCTAAAAAACCAATGGGTTGACTCCTTCTCTAACCCTCAACCCTTCCAGTAAATCTGGTTAAATTCAGATCAGAAATGTTTGATTTATTTTACAAAGAAACTCACACATAGGCCGGACTTTGACCTTGCCCAGTGACCTTGCGCTTTGACAACTGAGGGCTGATCGAGGAAAACAAACTTACATCCGAACCAGGGAAGGGTTAACGTTAACGCAGTTAATAAAAGGGTCCCCATGAAGCTTATCAATACTGAATTCCTGGCTGTAGCTGAGACCAGGCAACTCATCTGTCACTTGAGCAGGGAAGACTTTCCTTTTTTTTTTTTTTTTAAACTCAGGACTATCTCTGATAACTCCAATGCAGTTAGCCCTTTTATTTCTAATTAATTTAATTTGTATTTTATTTCCTGCTTTTATTCTCTCCACATTGTCATGTTCTGACTTCGTGTTCGACGACATATGACCCTGGCAGTTACCTCGCCACATATATTTTGGTAAATCAAGCAGCCAATCATTCAGTCAAGTAAAAAGTTCTCATCCAAGATTTGATAGTGGAGTAAGGGTCAAAGTCAGTAGTGTTGTCTTAACAGCAATTTTTTCCTGGTGCCGTGAAGTCCCCATAAGATGCGTGACTACCCAGTTACAGTAGTGGTATTTTAAAGTAGGCAAAGGTTAATTTCGATGATATTAGATCATTTTGCATATTTAACTTGCATCTAGTCACTTTTATATGTTCTAGAAATTTGATGCCCATCCAAATGGGCATCATGGTGCCCACGGACAAAAGCCTTCACTAAAAATGAGTATCATACCAAACCAGAATACATACTTAATGGTACATTTTGTGTATATATATATATATATATATATATATATATATATATATATATATATATATATATATATATATATATATATATATATTGGTGGTAGGTGGGGGTGCTCATCATCCACTCTCGGGTGTCTGCCCTTTCCTCTCTTCCATCCTTCTTTCCTTCCATCCTCTTCTGTCTTTCATTTTTTCCTTGTTCTTCTGCGTATGGGTGACTTTACACTCCCTCTTCTGTCTTTCTTTCCTTCATTCTTTCCTTTTCCTTCTGCCTGTGGATGACTATACACTGACTGACAAGTCAAATGGTTTCCTGTACACCAAGAAACCATTTACTATGCTGGGTGGTAACCATATAAGCAAATTTTGGCACCTGGTGGTTTAGTGGGTAATTATTGCGCTCCAATCGGATTGAGCCGGTGAAGGTTTGTATCTAACTGGTGGTTGGGGTTGATTGCTCATGTAATGCCACTCAGGGATGAGTGAGGCTGGTTACTCATCCTAAATGTCGAGACCAACTGCCTAGCCCCAGGCTCCTACGCTTCTCGTGGGGCAATGTAGGATTGGATGATGGATATATATATATATATATATATATATATATATATATATATATATATATATATATATTTTAGTATTATACAATACTAATATATATATCTAACATGTCAGGCATATGATTATAATATTAATTTTGATACCCAAGGTTACGATTGAATACCTTTTTGTAATGTTCTTTTGTTTATACCATTACTTATAGTTCTGGATGTTATTCCGTCTTTGTTTTTGTTTTTGGAACAAAGTCCACAATAAAGGCACGCGGACCAGAGTTCTGAGTTTTGACTGCCCAAATCCATGTGCAAGATACAACAATTGGCGACGAGGATGGGATCGTCTGGCAACTTGTAGATGGCCACGTGTGTCTGTGGGCAATCAAGGTTGGTGTGCAGTCGTGCTGGTCGGTACTGAGGGCGTCACCTGCTCTGTTGGTCTGTTGAGCCGGAGCCCAGGGTGGGACAAGCCTCTTTATTTTATGCTTCTGGTCACTACTAGGATTGCATCATGGCATCTGTACCTTCCCAAGTTAAGATTGAATTCTTTGACCCCACCAAGATTTCTTTTGAACTGTGGTTGTGTTTATTGGAAGCCAATTTTGACAATCTCGACATTACGGAGGATGCTAAGAAGAAAAATAATTTACTGGTGTCGGTGGGTATGGAGATTTATAGTGTGTTGAGTAACATTTGTGCACCCAAACTGCCTTATACCAGGTCTTATGAGGAATTAGTGTTAGCCTTGAAGAAACATTATGATGTAAAGCCATATTATCACCGTAGTTTGTTAGCCTTCCAGCAGAGGCTAAAAAGGGGTGATGAAAACTTAAATGTTATGTATGCTGATCTCAAGGCTTTAGCCAAAGATTGTAATTTTGGAGACCAGTTTGACTCTAGGGTTAGGGACCAGCCTTTCATGGCAGTTAAAGATGAAGTTTATTTTCCAAATTTAGTGGCAGAAAATATAGATCTGCAAAAGATGACCTCTTCTACGGTTATTGAGAGGATTCTGAACATGGAGAAGGCTTTCGTAACTGAGAAGAGTGATTCACAGTCAGTGAAATTGGTGAATGCTGGACCTAGAAAAATTAATTGTAGACATTGCGGTTACCCTCATGACTGTAGAAATTGTAAATTCAGGGATCGGACCTGCCATAATTGTAAGCAGAAAGGACATTTGCAGAGAGTCTGTACTAATATGGACAAGGATTTTATAAATAAACCCAGGTCAGGGTAAGAGATCCATCAAGGTCCTCAATGATCCTGGTGAACAGGATAGCGGTGAAGATGAGGGAGATGGAATACTGCTGTCAGTGAAAGATAAAATATGTGTAGTAACTGCAGAAGAATTTTATTTTGTGGTTAATGACAAACTTGTTCCATTTGAGATTGATACTGGTGCAGCTGTGTCTACCTTATCCAGTGGGTTGATTTGTTGCAGCTAAAAGTTGAGCCTTCCAGTAAGAGATTATGTGCTTATGATAACTCTGACATACAGGTGAAGGGTAAGACAACTGCATCAGTAAAATACAATGGCTGTAAAGAAGTTCAGTCATTTTATGTTGCTGACTCACAGAACACCAATTTGTGTGGTAAGGACCTTATGGATAAAGTTGGCATTTATTTAGCTGGGGTAGATGAGAATTTCAGGGTGAACCAGATTGTGGATGCTGAAGGGTTACTAGATAAGTATGGTGTTGATTCAAGCCAGCCTACAGTATTTCAGCCATTGTGGCAAAAATTCATATAAAAAATGATACTTCCTCCAAATTTATGAAAGCTCGTACAGTTCCATTCTACCACAAACATATGGTTGAGGGTGCTTTGGATCAACTGGTGAAGGAAGACATATTAGAACCAGTTTCTGTTGGTGAGTGGGCTGCCCCAATTGTGCCTGTCTTGAAGGCAGATAAGAAATCTGTTCGAGTCTGGTGATTTTAAAGAGCTCAATAAGCATATTCAATGTGATAGATACCCTCTACCAAAGACTGAAGAGTTGCTGTCAGTAATTGGTAAGGGTAAGGTGTTTTCTAAAATTGACCTTCAAAATGCTTACCTGCAAATACCTGTGGATGAGAAGAGTCAGGATCTTTTGGTGATTAACACTCATAAGGGATTATTTAAGTATAAGAGGTTACCATTTGGACTTTCCTCATCACCAGGAATATTTCAGCGTTTTATCTCTGGATTACTTGCTCAGGTAGATGGCGTGGCAGCATATTTAGATGACATATTAATTTGTGGTATATATAAATCTGAACATGATGAGAGACTCAAGAAGGTGCTAAATATACTGCAAGAACATAATGTCCAGATAAATAAGGCCAAGTCAGAGTTGCATGTTGGGTCCATGGAATACCTAGGTTACCGGTACCACATCTCGGGTGAAGGAATTAAACCATCCGCCAGGAAACTTCAGGCCATTTTAGATGCACCCTGTCCTACATCCACAGCTGAGGTACACTCCTTCATAGGGATGGTGACATATTATAGTAAGTTTGTGCCGAACTTTTCTACGAAGCTGTCACCCTTGTATGATTTGTTAAAGAAAAATGTTAAGTTTAGATGGGGAACAGTAGAACAAAGGGCCTTCCAAGATATTAAAGATGATCGGAGAGATTCAACATTGTTAGCTAATTTTGATGTGGAGTTACCCTTAATTATTGAAGTGGATGCCTCACCTGTGGGTGTTGGTTCTGTTCTGCTGCAGAATAATAACGGTAAAGAAAAAACAGCGTATTTTGCAAGCAAAAAGTTATCCTCAGCTGAGAAAAATTACCCTCAGATTGATAGAGAAGGTCTGGTCTTAGTATTTGCTGTAAAAAAATTCAGATGCTTTTTGCTTGGAAGACATTTTGTAGCCAGGACAGATCACAAACCCTTAGTTGGGTTGTTTGGTAAAGGAAAGCTAATCCCTTGTAATGCAAACTTCAGAATTCAAAGATGGGCCTTATTGTTGTCTCAGTATGACTATGATCTAGTGCACAAGCCAGGGAAGGATAACCTAGTGGTAGATGCCCTAAGAAGGTTACCCATTCAGGATGATATTGTTTCTGGCACTCCAGCTGAGTATGTGAGAATGGTAGAGGTACTAGAGTTTGACGATATTTCTTTTGAAAGTATTAGAAAATTCACTAGGAAAGATGCATTACTTTGTCAGTTGTTAAACTGCCTCAAATTTGGTTGGACTAAGGATATTAATCCACAGTTAGCGGAGTATGCATCTGTAAAAGCTGAGTTGAGCCTGAACAATGATGTTATTTTGTACAGGAATCGAGAGGTGGTTCCTGTTGACTTGCGTTGTAAAGTACTAGAACACCTGCATGTTGGTCATAATGGTATCTCTGCTATGAAAGAAGAGGCCAGAAACTGGGTATGGTGGCCAAAGATGGATCATGATATTGAAGAATTAACAAAATCTTGTGACGTTTGTTTTAACCCCCCCCCCCATCCCGACGTTTTCTGGGCAGTGGTACACCCAGTCCCGACAATTTTGAACCTTTATTTTTTTGGCTCAAACATCCGCTTTTGGTGAGAAACATCGAAAATTCATAGAGAAATCGCTCACCTGAGGTTTAAAATACTCGATACAGGTAGGAGTACCTCCTTATAGGGTTTTCTATCAGGCTGGCTGCAAAGAAAACGAGTTCTATGGAGGATAACTATTCCACACCACTCATAAACGGTATTTATTTATTTATTTACGAATTTATATGTAGTACGAGAGTATATTGGTTTTCAAACAGTAATATAGGCATTATACGCATTGTTTCACTCACTAACTCATCACCATTCCTGACCTTTTTTTGCCACATTACCTGATCATCATTTCTGATTGTTTCTTCCTCTAATGTTTGTCCTCCACATTGTCATCGATTGGGGAATCACTCTGGCCCTGAATTTCGTACCGTGGCATGACATGGCTTTACTGGCCAGGTCACTGATAACAGGTGAATTGCTGAGAAAAGGGCATGCAGGGGAGGGAGGAGGTCATGCTGGGTAAGGCATTGTCCCTGCCTGGCATCTTGTAGAGGAAGGTGTCCCGTGTATACGTGTCAAAAATCACTCACGAAAATTGAAAATTGTGCAAATTAGGGACCTCGCAATGTTGCCGCGTTAATTTACGTCTCCGAGATATGAGTGCACATCATGTGAGGATGTGAATTCAGTGATTGTATATAGATCTTGATTTATGGAGATGGCTGTACTGAGTTGAGAGGTGGAGATCTTAGACTTTGTAAATGGATGTCTGAGTGTGAATGAACTATATAGTGTTGAGTCATCTGCATATGAGTGAATGGGATTGTGGGTGACAGATAAGAGATCATTAATATGAATCAGAAATAGGGTTGGTGCCAGAACTGATCCCTGCGGCACGCCGACGTTAATTGAGTGGAAATTGGAATATACATCATCTACTTTTACTCTTATTTTCCTGTCATTAAACCCCCTCATCCCGACGTTTTCTGGGCAGTGGTACGCCCCAGTCCCGACACTTTTGGACCTTTTTTTTTTTTTTGGCTCAAACATCCACTTT
The DNA here is from genome assembly GCF_032717465.1 of Coenobita brevimanus. NCBI lineage: Eukaryota > Metazoa > Arthropoda > Malacostraca > Decapoda > Coenobitidae > Coenobita > Coenobita brevimanus. The sequence goes on along the minus strand of NC_136999.1, from coordinate 43,793,519 downwards.
TGGTGAGAAACATCGAAAATTCATAGAGAAATCGCTCACCTGAGGTTTAAAATACTCGATCTAGATACGAGTACCTCCTTAGATGACTGGGTTTTCTAACAGGCTGGGACCAAAGAAAACGAGTTCTATGGGAGGGTAACTATTTTATCCACTCATAAACAGTATTTATTTGTTTACTTGATATGAATTTATGTGTAGTACAAGAGTATATTGGTTTTCAAACAGTAATATAGGCATTATAAGCATTGTTTCACTCACTAACTCATCACCATTCATGACCTTTTTTTCCCACATTACATGATCATCATTTCTGACTTTCTTCCTCTAATGGTATGTAAACTTTGTCCTCCACATTGTCATCGATTGGGGAGTCACTCTGGCCCTGAATGTCTTTATTGGCCAGGCCACTGTTAACAGGTAAATTGCCGAGACAATGGCATGCAGGGGAGGGGGAGAGGTTATGCGGTATAAGGCATTGTCCCTGCTTGGCATCTTGTAGAGGAATAGAGGAAGGTGTCCCGTGTATACATGCCAAAAATCACTCGTGAAATCACTCGCGAAAATTGAAAAATTGTGCAAATTAGGGACCTTGCAATATTGCCGCGTTAATTTACGTCTCCGGGATATTAGTGCACATCATGTGAGGACGTGAATTCACGTCTTCGGGACGCGGTGGGTTAAAATATTAAGAAATCAAAGGAACAAAAGACGTTAGTCCATAGCAAGGGAGTTTGGACAGCAGGGAACGTTGCCATACTCTGTCGAAAGCTTTAGACATATCGAGAGCTACTGCATAAGTTTCTCCAAAAAGATCAACTGATTGATGGATGGTATGAGTTAAGAGATTGAGTATGTCAATGGTGGATCTTTCGTGGCAAAAACTATATTGTCTGTCACTAATTAAGTTGTTGAATTCAAGATGTTTAACAATGTGCTTATTAATTTAAGTTTCAAATACCTTAACAAGAGAAGATGTGACAGCTATTGGTCTGTAATTGGAGGGGTCAGACGAACTTCCTTTCTTCGGAATTGGGTGGATATTGGCTTCTTTCCATGAATTTGGGAATAAAGAAGTACGTATGCATAGTCTGAATAATTTAGCTAGGACGGAGGCAAGTTCAGGGGAACCCTTTTTCAAAGCAATTGGCGGAATTCCATCTGGGCCTGGAGCTTTGTTGGTAGGTAAATTGATTAGGATGGATTTTACGTAGCTTGTCTGTATTTTAAGTGGGGTAATTTCGGGAGAATCAAGTTCCAGTACTGGGACATTTTGGCTGGTATCGTCTATTGTAGAGTTTCTGGCAAAGGTACTGGCAAAGATATCTGCTTTCCCACGTGGGTCATTTGTAATGTCGCCAAATGAAGATTTTAGTGGGGGAATGGAAGATGACTTGTTAAAGTTATTATTGAAAGAATTAAGAGTTGACCAGAATATTCTATTGTCATTATGGTTAAGTAGTTTTGATGCTTGCTTTTGAGGAAAGTTTGATTTAGATAGATTTAATACAGCTTTTGCATGATTTCTAGCAATTTTAAATTGAGAGAATGATTCAGATGTTTTTTATTTTAACCCGCCCCGTCCCGGCCACTTTTCGACCACTGGTACCCCCCAATCCCGGGCAATTTTCGACCTTTTTTTTTTTTGCTAAAACTTTCGCTTTTGGTGAGAAACATCGAAAATTCATAGAGAAATCGCTCACCTGAGGTTTAAAATACTCATTACAGGTAGGAGAGCCTCCTTACTTTACTGGGTTTTCTATCAGGCTGGCACCAAAGAAAACGAGTTCTATGGGAGGATAACTATTTCACACCACTCATAAACGGTATTTATTTATTTACTGTTACGAATTTATATGTAGTACAAAAGTATATTGGTTTTCAAGCAGTAATATAGGCATTATAAGCATTGTTTCACTCACTAATACCTGACCTTTTTTTGCCACATTACCTGATCATCATTTCTAACTGTTTCTTCCTCTAATGCTATGTAAAGTTTGTCCTCCACATTGTCATTGATTGGGGAATCACTCTGGCCCTGAATTTCGTACCGTGGCATGACATGGCTATACTGGCCAGGTCACTGATAACAGGTGAATTGCTGAGAAAAGGGCATGCAGGGGGGGGGAGGAGGTCATCCTGGGTAAGGCATTGTCTCTGCTTGGCATCTTGTTGAGGCAGGTGTCCCGTGTATACGTACCAAAAATGACTCGCGAAAATTGAAAATTGTGGAAATTATGAACCTTGCAATTGCAGGACGTTGAAGTACGTCCTCGGGATTAGCTGTGACAAAACGTGAGGACGTGGAAGTACGTCCTCGGGACGGCGCGGGTTAAGTAAGAGTTATATGCTAATGATTTTTGGGCTGTTGCTCTAGCACAGTTGCAATCAAACCATTTTGGAGAGTTCGATATTTTAGTGAACTGTTGACTTGGTATGAATAAATCCATACCAGTTAGTATTAAATCTCAAATGTGGGACTGGGTAGAATTGGGATCACTAGAGAAGAAAGACTGCCATGGAACATCAGCAAGATAATTTCTAAATCCATCCCAGTCTGCCCTATCAAAGTGCCATCGGGTCACCCTGACAGGTTCAGAACGGGGAGGTGTGGGAGGGTTAACTAATGAGGCTTTGATGAGATTGTGGTCAGGTGATCCAAGTGGTGACCGTACCTCTATCCTGTATTGATCTGGATTATTTGTCAAGAATAAATCCAAGAGATGGGCATCATGGTCCGGATTATCAGGTATTTTGGTTGGATGCTTTACCAACTGGGTGAGATTAAACGATTCCGCAAACAGCTCGCAGTCTAGACCAGCGCTGTCAGTCCGGGCAGAATGCAATAACCATTCAACACTGTATATGTTAAAATCACCCAAAATGGTAATTTCGGTGCCAAGGGCAAGGTCAAGGTTACTCAACTGAGTGGATATGGAGAAAATGTGTGATTGCAGACAATACTGAAACTTGTGAATCAGTGCCAGAGCTGCATGAACCCTTCATTATGAATAGGTTGGTAGATGAAGGATTAGTTCCAGTTGACATTTTCAAGGTGATGTGGAATGACCAGTTAACCCTTTAGCACGGACTACTCTTCTTTATCATCCAAATTGGTTTGTTCTTATAGAACTTAACAATTTTGATCTAAAACTGAGAATTATGAATGTTTTTTTCAATTTTGCTCCTCCAATAAGGAAATATGGCACGCCCATTTAAATGGGCTCTATGAAGCAGTCCCCCTTGGTGTGACTCTCAGTTTTCATCACTGTGCATTGATATGATAAAATTTATTGATGGATCTGGATTAAATGAAAGAATTATGAGTTGAACCATCTCATTTAATAAATATTTGTTGTAAAGAGAGTAATTTTAACAAAAAAAATGTATAGCTAATGAAATTATTGCAAGAATCTGCCGCATAAATATAAAGTAGCAGTCTATAATAAGATTCACAGCAGTTAAAAATGAATTCCAGGAAAGCTTACTCCTATATATTTTGAAGCATAAATTCATGAAACTGATAAATTATGACTGTATATTATTTGCAGGCAATACTAAGAGCTTTGACATAGGCTTTTACATCAGTTGACTGAAAAATACACATTCCTATTTCTTTGTGTGATACTTCACAAAGCACTGGATGTACAGTGCCACATCACATTTGGAGCACTTAGGCTTCACATTCTTCTTACACACACCACACCGCCGTTGAGTATCTCCCAACATAATGCTCTGTTCTGTCGTAGCGTACATGCTCGGGTGAAGTTAGGGGCACAAGTCTACGAGGTTTCTCTGATGGTTTTAGCAGAACATTGACAATTTCCCTCAGAAACTCTAGCTATGACACCTTGTGAATCTTTTGGTAGAGAATCCACCCATTTACAATTGAGCCATTCAGGAGAAAGCGGAAAAGAGGAAAGTACCACACTCGCTTCCTAAATGACACTCTATACTTTCCCCTAAATTGATCAAACAGATCTACTCTTCCCATTCCTTTGTTATAAAGCTTCACAATGTTTGGCTGAGGGATTACTACCACTTCTTTCTTCTTTTTTTGACCACCGTCTGCATTTGCCCATTGAGAGAGATGCACTGTCACTTCTGTTTGTTGCCACCCTAACATCGCTGTTGTCATTCCATGCACAAATAGCAATCTTCTTTTCTTTTTCCTGAAACAACTCTGCCTCCCCTCTCTCTTTTTTCTTGATGTCTGACACTGGGACATCCTTGACTCTGTCCTTACGAAATGTACCTGTCAGACTAATATTAGCTTCCTGGAAAGACCGGAGAAGAGGCAGTGTTGTAAAAAAGTTGTCAACATATCCACTGCTACCCTTAGGTACTGTTCCTTTGGTCAATGCATGGACTACAGATTCACCCACAGGCATTCCTTCCTCAAACCCAGAGTCTTTTCCTTCATACAAGCGGAAATTCATTAACAGTCCTTCATGGGAGCATAGACACCAAAACTTGTAGCCAAATCTCACGGGCTTTCCTCTAATGAATTGTTTGAATCTATGTCGCCCATAATATGGTTCCATGGCTTCATCAATAGCCCATGTCATAGGAAGTGGTTGAGCGACATCCATGAAGAGCTTGTTGAAATGTTCAAAAAGAGGGCGAATCTTAAAGATCTTATCATCCGAAGGCTTCTTTGAGTTGTCCACAAAGTGCAGGCTTCGCACGATCTCCTCAAATCGTTTTTTTGTCATTCCACACTGAGTTACAGCCAGATTTCGGGTGTCCGCCTGCTTCGTCCAATACAGCCGTCGGTTTGGAACTGGGTTATATCCTGAGAGAAGAAAGATGCCAAGTACCTGATGCAGTTCTTCTTCGGTAACACATAAATCTTTCCCAAATTTAACTTGATGATAACGGTTTGTCTCTGTCTTGATCACCTCAATCAATTCTTTGTCCCAAAAGTATCTGAATATGTCCACAGGTGTAAATCCTTCATCTGCCCATTTTTCTACAATACATGGTTTATGTACTTCATGTAAGCTTAGGGCATCAACTTCATCACAAATCTGAAATTCACATTTCTTCCACTCATAAACAGGCTTTGAGCGTTTTTGCTTCTTTCTCCTCGGTGGGCCAACGTCTGCTACAAGCTCATCACACCCAAACTCTTCCTGCTCTTCAAAAATTGATGCACCCCATGCAGAAGAAGGCTCAGTGCGACTGTTTCGGTTTGTCAGATTTATATGGGGGGGTTGTGCCAGAAGCCTTGCTCCCAGCAATCGGACATTTTCTTGCTCCACAACAGCTATATCCTCACTAGGGTCATCTACATCAGATTCTTCCGCATCTTCTGGAGGCTCCAAAGCAATTTCGATGCCTGTGGCATTTTCTTCATCAGGTAATGAAAACAGGTAGTTGACTGCCTCTTCAACATCTCTCAGATTTCTGAAAGAGAAAACATATGTTCATAAGAAGGTAAGCAAGAAAAAGGATCAGGTGTGTTACCCGAGAATACATTGTAATATTGAGAAAAGACCCAGTTATTTTATACATTAGTAAAAGTAAAAATATATTACGCAACAAAATTTTTTTAGGATCCTAAATATATATTCATACACATACTGACCCTTGGGGATATGAATATATCAGATATAATCACAATAAAGTAACACAAGCATTAAAAGTGAACAAGTATTTTGATTCAAGTATTCTCCTTAGGCAGCAGTGCCCTGACTGAGCTCCATAGAGCCCATTTAAATTGGCATCATATTTTCACTGATAATAAAAGTGACAGAATGTGGTTTTCCCTCAAATCAATAATTTCACACATTAAAACAAGTCTTTATGTGTCATTTTTACCATCACTCACTATAAGAAGTTCCATATGCAGCAATGTATAGACAATAACTTACCTATGTCCAGACATTTTGGTAGAAGCAATGAAGTAGCTCTCCTTCCTTCCTTCATTTACTTGTTGTTTACAAAGTGAGTTAGAATATGAATCACCAGCTGAGAAATGTTACGTTTTCTTTACATCCTGCAACAAGAAGAACGTAAATTCTCTGGTAAACTTACAAGATTTTTAGGGAACTAGCTCAGCTACTTCCAATGACATGGGCAATTGATGAGGCAATGGAGCCTTATTATGGCCATCATGGGTTCAAACAATTCATTCGGGGAAAACCTGTGCGATTTGGCTAAAAGTTCTGGTGTCTGTGCTCTTCTGAGGTTTTACTCATTTCCTTCAAACTCTACGAAGGAAAGGATTCTGATCGTAAGGTAGGGCTGACCATTGGTGAGTCGGTTGTGGAAACTTTAGCTAAGGGTGTTGTTTCTACAGAGAGTAATGGATATGTTGACAACTTCTTTACAGCTCTCCCATTACTTCAATCATTCAGGGAAGCCAATGTCAACCTTACAAGAACCATTCGAAAAGACAGGGTTAGAGATGTGCCTCTGTCTGATGTGAAGAAGAAAGAGAGGGTATATACAGAGTTGTTCAAAGATAAAGAAAAGGGTATTGCTATTTGTCACTGGAATGATAATAATGATGTTAGGATGGCAACCAACAAAACTGACAATGGAGCTCTGTCATTGAGCAAATGCAAGAGCTGATCAAGAAAGAAGAACTGAGTAGTAGTAATCCCACAACCTGTGATGATTCAACAATACAACAAAGGAATGGGAGAAGTAGACTTATATGACCAGTTTCGAGGAAAGTACAGGGTTTCATTCCAGAAGCGTGCTTGGTACTTACTGCTTTTCAGATTTCTACTCAATGCATCAGTTGTAAATGCTTGGCTTCTCTACACAAAAATCCACAAGGTCACAGAACTTGATTTTTGGGGAGAAATTGTCAATGTTTTCCAAAAGCCTTCTGAAAATCTTTGCAAATTTGTGTCACTAAAAAACCCTGATGTTTTGCGGTATGATGGAAAAGACCATCATATTGTGATGAGTGACACACAGCGTAGGTGTGGACTATGTAAAAAGAGTGTCAAGCCAAAGTGCACAAAATGTGATGTAGCTCTGCATTTTCAATGCTGGGTCCCCTATCATACAAAGAAGTAAGTGTCTAGCAAATGATCAGAAAGCATAGAACCCCATGAATATCTAGTAAATACAGTACTGTGTAGTGTGTATGACCTACTGAGTATTGAGAGAGAGAGAGAGAGAGAGAGAGAGAGGAGAGTCTAATCAGGTTTTAGTTTTGATATGTGAAAAATGTAGGAAGGAGCGTATTTTCATTATGAAAAAGGATGATAAAAAAAAAAAAAATGTAGAATTTTGGCAACATAACAGCAAATAAAAAACAAGCAAGAGTGCTTAATTAAACCTTCGTAAAATAAAATAATTTTGTTCATGAAAGAGCATGGTGTCCAGTTAAGTAAGCTGGCTCAGCCAGGCCCTCCATGTTGCCCTCTTAAATGGGCAGGTCAGATTTCTGCTAAATATGGATAAAATTATTTTTACCTTGTATAGATATCCATTTTATGCCTTAATCTCATACATATTGAAAAATAAAATAATTATGCAAAAAAAAAAAAAAAAAAGGTTCCATGCTTTCCTGGGTTAATCATGGCTGAATAATAAAAGTATTGTAAAAGGAACAGTGAGAATTTCTCAGGGGTTGAAGAAATGTATTTACAAATGATAACATAATGTAATTAGGGTGCAATGGCCTGTTGATAGTAAAAGAAAACAATAAGAAAGCAAAGTACCGAAAAGAGAAAATTTATGCCAGGTGACCCAGGTATGAAGACTTGATCCACTGGAAGGGAAAACAGGCTGTGACCATTACCTTACATACTGTTCTGTAAAACTGTAGAAAAAGTGTGAATAACCCATTGTAAGGTAAGTATCGTGACTGTTAGCAATGTATTTGGGGTAATAATGGCTGCAAGAGCACTGTATGTCTGGATGTCACTTACCATAACAGTTGTTATGAGTAGGCGAGCAATGTTTACTCTCAGTTAAGTTTGTTAATGACACTGGTCGGCAAAATTTAAAAAATGTTATGGTTCTAGTATAATCTGAGACAATTCTAAGAACATGAACCTGTAAATATCGAATATGATATCCAATCTTTTCTAGCACGTCCAGTTTTCAAAAACCAATATCTATCTATCTATCTATTGCCAGACGCCTCAATCCCGTTTGGGGTGGCCACAAACAAATCGCCTCCAAGTCGCCCTGTCCCCCGCCATTTCACTGCCCTGCTTCCAACTCACACCCCCCTCTCTCATATACCTCTCCACCCCATCCCTCCATCTCATCCTCGGCCTCCCCCTCCCTCTTCCCCCCTCCACCTCACTCACATACACTCTCTTCGTCAGTCTTTCACCCTCCATCCTCTCCACATGGCCAAACCACCTCAGTGTGTTCCTCATAACGCTCCCTATCACATCCACATCCACACCACAACGTTCCTTTATATCCTCAAGCATCAGCCTATCTCTCCATGTGACTCCACAGGCTCCTCTTAAATAACTCATTTCCACTGCTCTCACTCTTGACTTGTGTCCTTCCAACAACGTCCAAGCTTCACTTCCGTACCTTAGAGTTGGTATCACAATACCGTCATGTAGTAACATTTTCACTTCCATGCTCACTTCCCTGTTTCTTATCACTGCTTTCAAAGAACCAGCAACCTTTCTTCCCTGCTGTACCCTTTCAAGCACTTCACCCTCCAAACCTCCATCCTTACTCATCACACTACCCAAGTACTTAAATGTACTCACATTTTCCAATTCCTCACCATCCAACCTCGCTGTACTTTCACTGACTTCACCTCTCTCAAAGACCATCACTTTACTCTTCCCTACATTCACCTTCAGATTCCGTTTCTTACACACTCTCCCAAACTCATCCACCAAACCTTGCAGCTCCCCTTCGTCTTCACTCAACAACACAGTATCATCTGCAAACAACAGTACAGGGAGTTTCCAAACACTATCCTCTCTCACCAGGGCCACTCCAACATCCACTACCCTACCTTGTACCTCTTTTATTACCCCATCCATATACAGATTGAACAACCATGGAGACATGACATCCCTGTTTCAACCCAACTTTCAAAGAGAAAAATTCACTTAGTTCACCATCCACACGCACTGCAGCCTTCGCACCATCGTACATACTCTTCACAGCATTCAACACCTTCCCATCTACTCCATATATTCTTAACACTTTCCACAATCCTTGTCTATCCACCCTGTCATATGCTTTCTCCAAATCCATGAAAGCCGCATACAACTTTTTTCCCTTCTCTAGAAACTTTTCTACTAAAGATCTAAGAATGAATAGCTGATCTACACAACCTCTTCCCTTCCTAAAGCCTCCCTGTTCTTCTCCAACTAATTCATCTGTTCTTTCTCTAACTCTGTCAATAAGTATCCTACCATACACTTTTCCTATTATACTAAGAAGACAAATGCCCCTATGATTACCACACACTTCTTTTTACCCTTTTCCTTTGTACAAGGGAATAATTATACCTGACTTCCAATCCTCCGGGACTCTACCTTCCTCCCAGGCTAATCTGCACATCTTCCACATCCATTCTACTACTATCTCTCCCCCATGCTTCAGCATTTCACCACACACTCCATCTATTCCTGGGGCTTTCCCAGATTTAACTTTCTTCATTGCTTCCACAACTTCTATCCTACTGATTTCTTCCTGTCTCCTCACCTCCCTCCTTCTCCCAGCCATTCCCCAGCCACTTATACTCGCATTACTTCCATCAACCAATATACCATAGGAAAATCTGCCCTTACATGGGAAAGTCCGACCTGAATCCTATTATGGAAATAGATATACCTTATAAAGGTGCACTTCAGCTAGATCTTGTGGCAGCTATATCATTTTCAATTAAGTACCTGAATCACAAAATATTTAGTAACTCAGAATGAATCAGTCACAGCCAAAGTCGGGTAAAATTTTCCCATGATCAAGCAGATCATTTTTTTTTTTTTTTTTTTTTTTGGGGGGGACACCAATACATGCATAGGTAAGCATATATTTGCCATTATTCCATTTCAGATTTTCTTTACTGCTAAGAAGTGCCTTGATCTGCGTTGGCATACAGTGGAGTGCCATAACTGTATGAATGCATCAGACACTTCCTGCTATATCTGCCGGCTCTTTACAGTACACCTGAAAGCCTGAAGAAATCAGTTACAAGGAATGTTAAAGCTGCTTAAAAAAATTACTTCATATGTCCTGTTGGTGATCAAGACATGAAGTTGGCACTCCATATATCATGCAAGCCTTGTGTAAATCACATGAATGAATGAATGCCATCATGCATGCCTTTTGCCAATGGTTTGGCACGAACCAAGGATCACTGTATTGACTGTTGCTTTTCTCTCACTAACACCAAAGGGGAATCAGTGAACACCTGGTCCAAAAGCATGCATCCTAACGTACCTCTGTCCTTAGGCCAGTACCCCATGGCCTGAGCTTCCGGTTCAAAACCCTCCATTAAGTACCACAAGTGAATGAGAACCTTGTGAGGAGGAGAGTTGCTTGGGTGCCAACTTTCAAAAAGATTAGAGAGCAAGGAGCCACACTTCTTCAGTCAGGTGGAGCTGCATGACCTTATAAGAGACCTTACCATGTACGAGGAGAAATTGAACTCTCTGGATCTTGACTCAAGCAATGGAGCCAGTTACAAGATGGAGTTTGTACCACCACTTTCCATCATAAACATGCAGAACTCTCAATGTAATTCAAGATGGATATCTTTTGATACTGTTATGATGCCATATCGGTAATGTAACGCCTTTGTGAATATCGTCCTTATGAAAGAGGAGAATGGCGGTTGTTTATAGATTGTTGGAAGAAATCACTGAAGGCAGTCCTTCTCGATAATGGAAATGAGCTTCCTTTTGTTCCAAATCCTCCCCGTGGAGAGACACCTTGTCGTGGTGGGGAGGCTTGTGTGTCCCTGTGACCCCACAAGCCTGCCCGCAGATGTAACATCTGGCAGGGTTTTCCATGCAGGTAGGGTTGCGGGTGAGGGGTCTGACTTAGCACTGCCCGAAATGTAGGTTACCCATATGGGTCATCGGTGCTGCTCTCCAGAAGGGTCACCTTGATACCTTCCTGGGTTGGTTGGTTAGGTGTCTGGGCTGGGGGATGTTGGGGAAGGGGCTCTTTGCACTGGTGGGAGCAAACTTTCACATCATGGGGTGTCCTTTTTGGGTCACCCTTTATGGACGAGGTACCCCGCTCCCATTAGACCGCGCTTGGTACCCTCACTCCCTGGTAGGTGGTTTCCCTTGGCTCCTGGTGCCATTTAACCTGTCTCAAATGTGCATATGGATATATTAAACACTTCTTTAACCACTTGTGTGGTTGGTAACCAGCGGAACAAGTCACCAGCGCCTGGTCACTCTCTGGCCAGCAACTCTATACCCTCCGGGTCACCTGCCAGATCTGCAAATCCAGATGTCCCTTCTATCAAGCTGTTACCTTGTTCTGCTTCTGGCATCATTCCACAATGAGTTAAGACTCACACTATTTTTACAAATTAGATACAGGGATGTTTATTCATAATTAATAAAATGTATTGTAGTGTTGAGATAAATAACCAAATACAACTTCACTGTGAGTGTGGTGTGGGAGATAGATGAGAGGCCAGACATCCTAAGACTAGCACTTGTAGACATACACAGGGAAAGTAAAGGGGGGTGAAAGAAGGATATAAATTCTGCATATATCTAAGTCGTGGGGAAATATATATGTGTTAATACTGCATATGCAATTAATACTGCCTTATTGAGATGTATGATGTGCATGGTAGAGTTGTAACTTATGCCTACTCATGTACATATCTCCTATGTCTGAGAGACAGTGGCATCTCTAAATTTTGCTGACCTGTACTGGTTCCCAGGGCGAGGCAGATCAGATCACTTTTAGCTCTCATCAAAGGGAGACGCTCTATTCCGTTGTTCTCTCTTGTTGCAGCTGTACTTTTTTGTGGCATAATAAAGAGGGAGAAACACACCTGCTCCAGTTTTTCTGATTCACCTGCACGCTACCTTGCTCCTCTTTCACGGGCTCATCACCACCAATCTTGGTGGCACTGTGGCAGCAGAGACTAAAGCCGGGAACATTATTTGGTGGCCTTGTGCTGGGATACGAAAGGTGCCGAAAGGGACTCTATTTAAGTGAAGTGAGCAACCCTTGGAACCGCTTGTTGCATCTTACTCTCAGGTGAATAACAGAAAATCCAAAATCCACTTTTGCAGATGGACTAATTGCGGAGTGAAAAGAAGGATAGAACAGTGACAGCCACAAAATCGGAGTAGTGAATTCGTTCTCTCAAGTTTAGCTCTCTGTCTCTAGCAAATCTGGCAAGATATCTCTCTGTTACGGGAGACAGACCGAGGCCAGCGTGGAGAAGGGTGGCATCATCCTGAAGGCATCTGGCAATCCTGGTGAGGCGCAAGAGGGCAGGCCGCTGTAGTCGAATCGAGGCGAGAGTGGAGACAATGTCTCAGTGTGGCTAGAAGGAGGAGACCAGACGAGTATGTGCGACTTCTGTGGAAGTCCAGTGCGAATCTACCTGGATTTCATCATAACCTGAATACACCTAGGTTAGTATACAAGCATATCATTCCACGAGACACACACTCTACGATCAGCACATGGTAGAATAGTAAATGTGTGAAGGTAAAGGTTTCTCAGGTCCTCCTTAAAACTCTTGTTTTCTGTGTATCTAGTCTGTGTCCCGTTCTCTATTGCTAAGTCATAACTAATCCATTTGTGTCAGTCTAAACTTCCTGTGACTGGGAAGTGAATAGTTGCTGGCAAAGATTAGATGGATAAGCTGAAAAGGTTGGGATGAAAGATTTAAGGAGATAGGAAACAACCAACAACTGAGGAAGGAGCTGTCTCTTTAGAACAGGAAGTGGGAATTAGAGTCTGGTGAATCAGACTGAGAATCAAAATCAACTTAAACTTACATGAGTGGAGAATACAGAAGTTAGATAAAAGTATACAAGTGTTGGATGATATGAGTGCAGGAAATTTAGGGATAAGGAAGGTAGCCAGGACACTTCTGAGTAACTGGATAGTGAAGACTGGAACACTGCATTTGCGTTCTGCACGTATATATCAGACAGTGCCTGAGTGTCAAACTAGTTCCGAAAAGACCACTGGTCTTACTGATGAAGGCACTCCTAGTGCAGGGGAGACTGTGAACATTGGAGAACAGGCTGCAGCAGCACCCATGGACACTATAACAAATCCCCAAATTCCACTAAGCTCTGAAATTAATCCAACCACTTACGTACCCACTTTCACCTCAGGCATGTTTAGCACCCCGCAGGCTATTGGACAACAGAGGCAGTATCATTTGTTTCCCAATGCTCCTTATGCTAATCCTTAGGGCCTGAATACTAACAGTGTTGGCATGCAACCCTATGTTAATCCTCCTATATGGCATGTACTATACCTAATATGGCAACTGCAAACCTTACTACTGCTACACCTCAAACATTACCACCTGTTGTGCCGGTTGGTCAATCTCAGGGACCTTTCATAGCCCAGTCACCTTTGAACTCGGACTGTATAAATGTGTTGCCTAAAGCATAACCAACTATGCAGTTTACTGGGGAAGATGACTATAACATACATAGGTTCCTAAGAGACTGTGAGGCTCAGATACATAGACTGAAGCTTGCTAGTGATGGGGAGAAAATTTGGCATGTTAAAGCCCATATTAAGCCAAATTCCCAGGCAGATGAAATGCTTGAAGCCTCCATTTTCTAAACCGGACCCATTGGTCAGGAATATGAGAGGTTTAATGAAGCCCTAATAAACACATTCGAAGGTGACTGCTGTGTGTCAGAAGCTTGGTTGTTCAGATTGGTAAATAGGGCACAGCAGTATCCAAATTGTACTGAAGGCCAAGCTCACACGAAGACAGGTAGGTGTTATGTGGAAGCTAGCAAAGCCCTAGTAACTTCAGGCTGGGGAGACATAACTGGGGGATTGTCTTATGAGAGTGTAGCTCGTCTTCTAGAGTACCTCCAGTACTTGCTAGGCAAGATAGAGTACTTAGGCAGGCAAAAAGACCTCGTGAAATAGCCCTTCATGACTTGAACTTCAAGTTAAAAGCGAAGGCAGAAGGAGAGGGCAGAAGAACTGTCCAAGGCATGGACACAGAGAAACAAAACACTGCAGGTAAGTTCTGTACTGTGTACAATAAGGCTGGTCATATAGATAAAAAGTGTTGGCAGGCTAAAAAGGCGGCACACCAGGCAGCCAAGGCCAACACAACTGCCACGTCATGGTTTAGTACTTCTGATAAAAGCAGTCAGGCAAAAAGCAACCAAGTAACCAGCCCACCACGGCATAACCAAGCCAAAGCCAGAAAGCCAAAGGTACAAAGGTGGTGTGTCTTATACAGGCAGTGTTCTCATTCCTCGGACTATTGCCCCATTGTCATTGCCAATAGGGAACAACTAAGTAACAAGGCGAATTCGGGGGAAGCTCAGAGCCACACACAGAAATAACCAGAAAGGTCATACAGTCCAACGATGTGTGTGTGGCAGCTACAAAACAGGTGGATTTATTGTCAATTCCTTGGATCATAGGGAAAGGCCAGGTGTTTTTGATAGTTGACACCAGGGCATGTGCAACAATTATTTCTAGTAAAGCAGTAGAAAGACTAAGACATCTGATGCCTCTTGTACATTAGACATTATCAGCACCCGATGTGATTTGGACATGTGCGACAGGTAGTAAAATGAAGATCATAAGCCAGGTATCGTTGACACATTGAGGGCAGATAAACGATATACGGTATTACATGCTACATTCTATGTGGATGAGGACTTCCCTCTGCCAGCTGATGGGTTATTAGGCCTTGAGTCCATGGAGGAGTATAATGTTATTATACACCATCAGATACATTCCATTTCCTTTAATGGGAAGGAGTTTGTAGGCCTTGTTCCCTCAGCAACAAAAGCTGGAGATAGTGGCGTCCAACAAGGAGCTATTCAACTAGTTGTTACCCTGACAGGTGTAGCATCAAGGGAATCGCCAGACGAACACGAAACGGAGGGTATGGGCTGGAAGCAGGTAAAGGCTGTAATGATTGGGAATCATCACTTGCCCAGTCGGACTGTCTGCAAAATTCCTGTCCAAGTACCTGATGTGTCGGTGGGAAATGACGTGGCGTGCTTAACGGAGACAATATAACATAAGGCATTGTCGCTGGAGTCCACCCTGAGCAGTCTCGGACAAGACCGGACGACATCCTTCTTCATTGCAAATATGACAGGTGGCACAATTAAGGTCAGACATGGTTGTTCTATAGGCGACTTGATATGCTATGATGCCCCCATAAGAGAAGTCGATGATGTACCTGTGATCTCTCCAGTAGTTACATCGCACACCGCCCACAACGCCCATCTCAACAGTTACTTCAAGAAACAAGGGATGAGGCTATGGCACACCTAATGTCTGACTTGGCTCGTATCTCTGACTGGGGTAAAAATAATATGGTTGTCTTTAATGCATCCAAGACTCAGTTCTTACACCTATCAACCCGACAAAATCTTCCACAGGTATACCCATTAATGTTTAATAATATTCAGCTTAATCCTGCATCATCCTTGAACATGCTTGGGGTTTCATTTACTCGGGACTTATCTTGGAAAGATCATATTACATCTCTTGTAAAATCTGCTTCCAAGAGATTGGATGTGCTAAGCTGACTCCGCTCTTTCTTTACCTCTGCACAATTGTTGACTCTATACAGGGGTTTTATCCGCCCCTGTGTGGAGTACAACTCTCATGTGTGGGGAGGCTCCCCACATACAGCTCTTCTCAATAGGGTGGAGTCAAAGGCTTTTTGTCTCATTAACTCTCCTCCTCTTACTGACTCCCTTCAACCTCTGTCTCTTTGCCGCACTGTTGCATCTTTATCTCTTTTCTATCGCTACTTTAATGGTCACTGCTCCTCTGAACTGTCTGCTTGCATTCCTCCACCTCTACAACGGGCGCGTAGCACCCGTCTGGCAGCAAACTCTCATCCCTTTTCTGTCCAACTCTCTAATGCAAGAGTTAACCGTTACTTCCAGTCTTTCATTTATGCAACAGGTCAGCTCTGGAACTGTCTCCCTCTATCTGTATTTCCTGCTGCCTATGATCTCCAGTCTTTCAAACGCAGTGTGTCCAGGCATCTCAAAATGATCGGATCTTGAATTTGGCTCTCTATTGTATTTTGTTTTTCTCTTGGAGGGAACTGTTACTGCGGGCTCATGGCCTTTGGTTCCTTCTTCCTCGCATTAAAAAAAAAAAAAAAAGACTCCGTCGGAACCTACATGTTTAGGGGGAGGAAGTTTGCTATGTCAATACGTGAAGGTAACAGACAATGTTAACCATAAAGTGCGATTACTAGCACTTCTTAAGGAATTCTCCGACATAGTGGCACTTCCAGGAGAACCGCTGGGTAGGACTGGTAGGTGAAACATCCTATTAGTTTGTGTCCTGGGACAAATCCGATATATGTGCCCGCATACCGTCTACAACACAGCCAAAGAAATGCAGTGGAAGAGGAAATTGAAAAGATGCATCATGATGAAGTCGTTCAGCCATCTTCCACACCTTGGAAAGCACCGCTGTTTCTGATGCCTAAAAAAGATGGTGGTGTGAGACCTATTGTGGATTTCTGGCAAGTGAACCGTACTGGATCGTTTTCCAATTCCGCATCTCAGAGACTTACTAAACTCCCTGGGTAAGGGAAATACTGCCTGGATCTAGCATCAAGGTATAGGCAGGTGGAACTGATCAAAGAGTCTCGTTCCATCAGTGTCTTTAGCACTCACTATGGGCACTTTGAATTTCTCCAGATTCCTTTTGGATTAAGTAATGCTCCTTTGACATTTCAGAGGATGATAAATCAGTTGTTTGGTGACATGTTAGGGCAGGACCTCTTGGAGTATCTAGATGACTTGAAAATTGTAAGCAATGACATGGACACTCACTTTAGTAAATTAAAACGAGTGATCGAAACCTTAAGGTCCATGGGTCCGAAAATCAAGCTGTCAAAGGGTGAGTTTCCAAAGTCATGTGTTAAATTTCTAGGGCACTTAGTCGACGGTGATGGCATCAAGGCTGTTCTGGATAAGGTCACTGTCAAAATAAAATTCCCTACACCCAAGTCCAAGGATGACGTTTGCCTGTTTCTCGGGCTCACTGGCTTCTATGGGAGCTTTTTCCACAGGTATGCTGCTATCGCATCACCATTAATGGTGCTACTCAAGAAGGATGCAGCATGGAAATGGGGATCATCAGAAAAGCTTCAACGACCTAAGAAAGCCGTGATTGAAGCATGTGTGTTAGTGTTTCCTGACTATACTCGATCTTTTTACCGGTGGACAGATGCCTCAAGTTCAAGTCTGGGAGTGGTGCTACAGCAGAAGGACGAGCAAGGCAAAGTGCTCACCACTGCGTATGCCAGTAAGACATTAACCCTTACACTGCGGGCTTGCTTTGCTTTGACTTGCGGCTCCCGCGGGCATATTCGCACTCCGACAGACTTTCTAAAAATATTTGCCAAAAGTCAGTTATTAGTCCTAGAATATTAAAATCACATATACTTATGGCACATACCGTCAGCTTTCTCCTTGGGTGTTTGTTGAGCCTTCGTCGAGTACCGTAGGACTTGTGGAGACCTCTGAAGTTGGGTAACGAAGTCTCCACTTTACACTTCCTGACAACTCGTAATATAATTACCACAGCCTGATATTATCACTAAAAACACTAACCTATGATTCTGAAATAGTTTGGAATCCATACTCCCCCCAAAAAACACTGTGAAAGCAATGAAAATTACGAGGGCGTATGACCATCCCACTCCCGATCTTTCGCCGCTAGTGTTGTCTATTATTCATAAAAACACTCACAGTTTATATTTCTGTTACTATATAACACTTATATATATCTACAGTCTTTATCCATAAGTTTCCTTCAGTAATAGTAGTTTATTGTCACTGTAGGCATTCAATTTCTTTCAGTAAAATACTTAGCATTCACTTTCTCGTCCTGTATACTAGCATTGAGAGTGAATGTCACTTTCACCTTCACTCTCATAACTCATAGTATTCATACATGCTAAAGTGAAACTTTCACTTTCATTACTCCTAGGGTATATACTTGTATTCTTATAATACTACTCATTTACATTTCTATTTACGTTCTCTATTTTATTTACGTTATTTACATTTCTATTTTATTTACACTGTGTTATGCACTGTCACTTGAAGTAACTTTAAAATTATTTTTCACTGTTCACGTATATTTACATTCATTACTTTCACTTGCTGTTTACACATTATTTACAGATTATTTACAATTCCACTTGCACTGTTTTACTCAAGAGAAAGATCGTAGTTACTTTTTTATCAATTGTCAGCCCTTTACCTCTTTCCACACGAGGTTTGGTAGGGGGTAAAGGTCACAGGGCCCTTTGCATGGGGGTGAAAAGAGGCTGAAGTTAGCAGGAGCAAACAGACGTATCTTCACATTGGAAGATGACAGTGAACTGATAGGGGTAGGCCAGGGTGGCCTACCTAGGGAAATGCATTACTGCCAACGTCAGCCTCTTGACAGCAGCTAATATAGCAGTGAAATGATTGGCAGGAAATCTAGACAGTACATTATAAATTAGGTAGTTCCAGGTGATTGTAAATATCACTTAGGCTTCTCCCTTCCCTCCTTATATGTATATTTATTACGAAAATAGATTATACGGCATATTTCAAGGGGAAATAAACAGCGAAAATTAGCGAACGAGTGCACGTAGGGTTGTCAGGTGATAATTAGCCAATTCCAGGTGTATGGGACTATCACTTACCTTATTTCTTTTTTGTATATATATTATTTGGTATAAGAATAGGGCATACGGCTTATTTCAATGGATGAAATCAGTGGAAAATTCCAGGGAAGATTTACTTAGCATAGAATACAGTGTGGAGGCCTGCAATAATTAGGTAGTTTCAGGTGAATGTAAATATCACTTAGGCTTCTCTCTTCCTTTCTTATATATATTTTTATTACGAAAATAGATTATACAGCATATTTCAAGGAGAAATAAACAGCGAAAATTAGCGTACGAGTGCACGTGAGGTGCCAATTCTAGGTGTATGGCACTCTCACTTACCTTATTTCTTTCTTGTATATATTATTTGGTATAAGAATAGGGCATAGGGCTTATTTCAATGGATGAAATCAGTGAAAAATTCCAGGGAAGATTTACTTAACGTAGCACGGCCGGGCAGGCGAGA
The DNA here is from genome assembly GCF_032717465.1 of Coenobita brevimanus. Classification (NCBI taxonomy): domain Eukaryota; kingdom Metazoa; phylum Arthropoda; class Malacostraca; order Decapoda; family Coenobitidae; genus Coenobita; species Coenobita brevimanus. The sequence goes on along the minus strand of NC_136999.1, from coordinate 43,774,251 downwards.
GGATAGGGTAATGGAGGGGGGGTAGGGAGGGGAGTCAAGAATGGAGAGAAATGGCTAAATTGTCAACAATGGATGGGAGTACAGATGAGATTAGGAGTGCTGACTAGTGTTGGACATTGGCAGTACTGATAGATGATAGAAGCCACCACTTGAAAGCCCGGGTGAATTCAAAATAACACAGAATCACAAAAGTGATGCCCCGCGGTATGATCCCTTGCTCCCAAGCATCACGAAAGTGACGCCTCGTGGTTAAGGGGTTAAGACCCTCAGAAAATTACTGAGCGACATACTTCGAGACATTAGCAGTCAAGTGGGTGTTAGGACATTTCCAAGATATCATCTTTGGGTACTGGATAATTATTTTAACTGACCATGCACCCATATGTGACTTGTTCAAAGGAAAGAACCTGCATGGTAAAGTCACACATTGCTTCAGCAAGGTAATGGAGTTTGACCCAGAAGTCAGATATTTACTGGGCTGTTGAAATGTAGTTGCCAACGCGCTGAATAGAAACATTGCTGCTGCCATGTCTGAGGATATCCCTCTCAGTGGGTATTCCCCGGACAGAGTAAAAGTGGAACAATGTAAGGATGCGATGTGGTCTCAAGTCATCTATGCCTTGGAGTCAGGCGACGAGACTTGTCTACCTGAACTTCCAGTATCGATGACTCACTTCCACCTTCAACAAGGTCTCTTGTATAAGAAACCACCAGGGAAGTGCTTTGTGTATCAGTTGGTTGTTCCTGCTACTCTACAGCAAGCCGCATTACAGTTGGTTCATGATATGCCTCAAGTGGGTCATCCCAGATGCGACAGATGCATATGTGATGCAAGAAACAAGAACTATTGGCCGACCATGAGGAACGACATAGAAGCCCACGTTAGTCAATGTGTCAAGCGTGCGGAAATACGAGGAACGACTGGACCACCAACTCCCATCTTTGAGTATCCCTTGCCAGAAAAACCTTGGGATACAGTCACCACCGATCTGTTGGCATTGCCAAGAAGTCATCAAGGCTCACACTATGTGTTAGTGGCAGTGGACCATTTTTCACGATTCACTGTTTTAGCACCTTTACAGACGAAAACTGCAGAGGAGGGGGTGCACACTTTTGTAACCTACATGATTTGTCCATACTTTACACCCAAGGTATTGCTCAGTGATAATGGCAGTGAATTTCATAACCAGGTGTTACAGGAAATCTGTCGTATGTATGGGGATAAAGCAAGTCTTTGTTATGCCTTACAGTCCCAAGAGCAATGGCCCTGTAGAGAGGACAAACAGGAAGATATTGGAAGTTCTGAGACCAGTGATCAACTAGATGGAGAATGACTGGCAAAACTGGTTACCACACGTAGCAGCTACCATAAACTCCTCAGACAATTTGTCAACTGGGAAATCTCCTCATTATATCCTTTATGGAAAAGAGAAAGTGTTGCTCTACGATTTGCTAGCTGGACCTCCTACTCTGGTGTATAATTCAGATGATTACAACAAGGTCCAACTTGCATAATTTCAATGCATACATAGTGAAGTATGGAAAAGATTAAAAGCCTCAAGAGTGGAGACGATGGCGAAACAACACAAAGGTAGTCAAGAAAAGACACTGGAGGTAGCCAGAAGGTGATGGTCCAGAATCCCGAAAGAACTTCTAAGCTCAACCCTAAGTTCCGTGGGCCATGTACAACTTATGGAATATGTGTGTGGACATATCTACAGAATAAGGAATGATGCGAATGGAACTCAGGAGATAGTACATGCCTACAGGATCAAGCCAGTATGCCAAGAGCAAGGCCTAACTAACCAATCATCTGACGTGTTGTCCCCTCTGTCTTCGTCGCATTCTATGTCGTTGTCTGTATCTCTCCGTAACCAAGAGTATCACAGCAAGCTACAATCCCACGGCAAGAGCGATTAATGGAGTATCTTCTCTTGCAGAAGTGTGGCTGTGGTTTATATTCCTCTCGTGTTGCTTGGGGTGGACCTATGGAGAGACAACAGACATGGACATGACTGCACTGATCCCAGGAGCACTGAAGAGCCCACTAGGAGAAGTCGTGGTGGTAGAAGACGCCGTCTGCATGCACTACCCTATGGATGTCTATCTTCGAGCTGCAGACACTGTTAGAGGTGTTTTTGAGGGATTGCTTACCTTAAAACACCAAGTGATGGAGATGGCGAAGTCACACGACTTGAAACAGCAGCTGATGGAGATAGGAAAATTACCTGACCTGGAACAGCAGAACAGCAGCTGATTGATTTGAACAGTGAAGCTCTCGTACAAGCCTTACATGGATTAGTCGAGCTTCAAACTGAACATCTAGATAGGCTCTTAGACAGGCTTACTAAATTACATGTCGCTTTACCTAATACAGATTCTGATCTTTCCAAGCATGTCCATGCACGTACTAAGAGAGGACTTGTGGATTTTCTAGACATCCTGTCTCAGACGCTCTTTGGTACAGCACTAGACAAGGACGTAGTGCAATTGGGCAGACAGATGCATGATTTTTCAATGACGGCTAAGGCAAATAACAGGCTAATCGTACATTTGTATGAACAACTAGGTGAGTTCACTAACAAGGCTAACGAGATAATTGTGACTATCAACCATCTCTTAGGAATTGTGAATATCCAAACTAACCTACCAACCCTAACTTAGTGTTAATCGCTGAGTATCTACATGCTCTCGATGAGTCAGTCACCACTTTGGAGTTGCATGCAGCCAATACGGTGGACGGCTTAGTCGATGCAAGTTTGAATAGGGCTAATGCGTTATTGCTTCCTACTCATGTTTTAAGGAATGCTCTTGACATAGCTGTAGTCAAGCATGGACATACACAACATTTTGGTATAAATCAGCTGGAATATCATTATCCACTTTTGGAGGCCGAGTTGACCCATGATGGCATCCTAATACTGGTACCTATGAGGAATGCAATAACATACCATACATGGCGGTTCATTCCTTTCCCTTTGTTACTGATAACAACACACTTCTCATTTTGAAGGAAGGTCCAGAAGTGTTAGTTGTGTTTGATGACAAAAGGTACTGTATATAGCAGAAATGACTGTGGATGAGTTTGAGAAGTGTAAGGCTTCCTTTCACAATCTCCATGTATATCCTGCTTTCCATTTTGTCTTTATACTGTACCTTCAGAGGTAGAGGAGTGTAAGATGGCCTTGTTGGACACGAAGACTTCCTCTACATTGCAATGATACACTTTCCAATCCTTCCAACTGAAGTTGGTTTTCCATGCTCATGTTCATGCGAAACAGTACTTCTTTCCTGAGATAGAGGACGTAACCCTGACGTGTGCATCACAACACCAGTTCCTTAAGATAGTCGGATACTATGTTGCACCCGATTTTTGTGAGCTGCACAATAAAGAAATGGTAATTCTACTAACAAGCAACATCTAGCTCTGTCGGTGAATTTCTCGTCCAAGTTACGACCCTTTCTACTTTCATTCAGTGTTTCTTTCTTGAATGTGAACAGTCTGTCTTATGTGTTAAACAGAATGGAGGTTGTTACTTGCCTGAACAAGACTGATTTAAAACCATATGTCTCTCCTATCTTCCTTCATATCTTTCTCCTTCCTGTTTTGGTCCTGGCGTTGGTCTTCTACTTCTTGTAGTCTTGTTCTGTGTTTGTGTTTGGGGCTATTATCTGAAAGGCATGAAAGGGGGAAACCCACTAAAACCACAAGTCCGTTGCCATGGATTACAAGTGGATCTGCCTAAGTAGTTACTACCCTACACACTGGTTAGATTACATGGTAGTTAGGACTACAATGTCGACGGGGACGTCGAAAAGGTGTGGCCGGGCAATGTTCAGGTTCTGGTATCACTTCAAGAATGAGTTAAGTCTCACACTATTTTTACATATTAGATACAGGGATGTTTATCATAATTAAAGAATATCTATTGTAGTGTTGAGGTAAATAAATACAACTTCACTATGAGTGTGGTGTGGGAGAGAGATGAGAGGCGAGACATGTTAAGACTAGCACTTTCAGACGTACACAGGGAGAATAAAGGAGGGTGAGGCAAGGATATAAATTCCGTGTATATCTAAATCTTGGGGAAATATATATCTGTTAATACTGCATATGCAATTAATACTGCCTCACTGAGATGTATGATGTGCATGGTGGAGTTGTAACTTACACCTACTCATGTACTATTGCGGCCAGGAGTTGTTAGCCACCCTCGTCCAACCAACCTGTGTATGTGGCAGCGTCGCATTCACGAGCACAGATGTTGCCTTCGATGCATTTCTGTCGAAAAATATCCCTTCATCTTTGAGCTTGTACTAATGGATAAAGCAATAGTAATATTTACTTTGCAGGTTTGACTCTGATAATACGAATATACCACATTTATTATTTACTATTTTTTCTCATACAATACCAAGCAAGTGTCTTAAATATGTTTCTTTGATTTCACTCCACGACTTCCTGTACTGTAGATTTGAATCAGCGAACACAAAGAGTGAACAAGTTCGAAGCATTCATTTGTTACCGAGAGAGAGAGAGAGAGAGAGAGAGAGAGAGAGAGAGAGAGAGAGAGAGAGCATGAATGGTGGGCGCCTGTGAATTTTGGAGAAATGAGATGGAGGCAGACTGGTGCAGGGAAATGCAAGGGATAAGAAACCCTGAATTCCTGTGCTCCATTGAAAACAGGCCACAGTGTGAATATTTCTTCCGTCAGTCACTAGAGCTTGCCTTGCTTTGTGATAAAGGGTATTTTTTTTTTTTTTTTTTTTTAGGGTTGCTGTAGGAGGAATAATGAATTAAGAGATAAATGCTGTTGATTTAACAAAAAGCTGTGCTTGAGAAAGTAATTTGCCTCTCTGTCCAGAGAGGGATATCCAGTTAATGAGAAAAATACTCATGAGTTTGCCAAAAATCTCAAGGTGCCAACCACCAGGGGAAAAATAAATGCGAATATAAGGCATTTAATAGTTACCCGGCCTGCTTAATACTTTGACAAAGTCAACTGCCGTTACCCAGACGTTATCCTGGGATAAATAAACTCCTTTGTCATCATCCAAAGGAAAAATTCCCTGTTTAGCTCGAGCACATTATTTACTCGTATCGCATAAAATCATGTGTATGTAGCCGGAATGAAGCCCATTATATACGGCCTGGCATCCTTCCTGTAAAGAGTACTATTTTCTACCGACAGAGTTAAGCGGTGAGACTCATCTTTCGTGTGAGGAAATCCACCCCACCTGTGTGTGTGTGTGTGTGTGTGTGTGTGTGTGTGTGTGTGTGTGTGTGTGTAATTCACCGGGTCGGTCAGGATCACTTGATGGTCGTGATCGTCAGCATTTTACCCTCCCGGAAGGGAGCTGAGAGCTCATATAGTCCGATCTAAGGGCAAGGCTGTGACCTTCACACACGCACACACCCGTCCCCTTGCTCAAGGGGGACAGTAACCACCCACTTCGTCAGTGAAACTTTTCGCAACCTGAGCGAGGCGCGAACTCCCGTCTACCAGTTGGCAAGCGAGAACGTGTGTGTGTGTGTGTGTGTGTGTGTGTGTGTTGAACTGCGAGTCATCTGACTTGTGGAGCTTGGTATGCGGGTTGGTTGGTTGGTAACTGGGTGGGTGGATTGGTTAGTGTAGGCTAGTGGTTTCACAGGCGGATTAGGTGGAGTGGGTGGGCGGGAGGGAGGGGAAGGGTTGTTGGGCTGGTTAAGTGGGGGTTCGTGCATTAAGTGGGGTGGGTGGTGGGGCTACATGTAGGACAAGGCAAAAGACGGGTTTATGTCGTCCTACTTTTGAGACATACTACTGTATACTGAGTACGGTTGTGGGTGTGTGCGTTGATGGGTGGGTGTGTAGGTGGATAGACGGATTGTGGGAAAAGAGGCCTCTGGGATGAGGTCACTTGAGTGAATACGTCCGAGATGGGAATAGATCAGTGTGCGGAAAATCGGTCCACCGGGGATATTATTCTGGAATCAAACTGAAGTAGGTATACAGATTCAGTGGGTTACAACAGGTCCATAGTGCAACACGTCTGTTAGTTAAGAGGTCTGTGTTTGAAATGCACGTATCAGTGGGTGATATAACCACGTCAGATAACATGTTTATGGGGAATATAGGTTCATTGTGAAAAATATGTCCATGTAGGAAACCTGCATCCATGGAGAGATTCAAGGTCGACGGAAAAATTGGTCCATGGGGAGATAATACATTAATGGGGAAAATTAGTTCATGGGAAAATAAGTTTACATACGAGTAGAAAAGTAGGCGTCTTTGAAAAAAAAAAAAAAAGTCATTAAGGAAAATATAGGTCCATGGGAGATTTTGTTCCGAATGGTGAAAATGTCCATTGATAAAAATATTCATGGGGTGTAAATATGTCCATAGGGGCATACACGTACTGTAAACATACATGGAGGTATTCAAAATAAATTGGACTTAAATTATTCAACTTTTAACAGCGACCGTTGCCTGGAATTAGGCTTACCACCGCACACCTTGGACCAAACAACCATTAGCCAGATCCTATTACCACTTCATCATCCAGTTATTATATTTCATAATTTACCTTCATTTAGTCTAAAATTTAGGCAAAGAAAGCCAGCCAAAACGAAAAGAAAAATCCCTGTTTAATTGTGTTGAGCACCTCATTTCTCCACCTCATTCCTTTAAAATTCACAGGCACCCCTGGGCCCGGGCCTCCCAAAAGGCGAGGCAATCTATAACAACAACAACAGGCACCCACTACTGTCTCTCTCTCTCTCTCTCTCTCTCTCTCTCTCTCTCTCTCTCTCTCTCTCTGTCCTGGTAACAGATGAATGCTTCGTACTTCTTCACTCTGTGTTCGCTGGTTCAAACCTGCAGGAAGTAGTGGAGTGGAACCAAATATATATATATGTCACTTGCTTGGCTCTATACGAAAAACAAGTTATTTAATAAATAGTATGATATATTCGTGTTATCAGAGTCAAATCTTCAAAGTAAATATTACTATTGCCTTATCCACTAGTACAAGCCCAAAGTTGAAGGGATATTTTTCGACAGAAATGCATCGAAGTCAACTTCTGTGCTCGCGAATGCGACGCTGCCACATACACGGGTTGGCTGGACTAGGATGGCTAACAACTCCTGGCTGCAATAGTACATCCGGGGAAAATTCTGCCTTATACACCTGCCTGCCAATTCTGCCCTTTATGTGTGAGACAACGACTAGTGATGCAGTAGCCAGACACTCAAATGTCTTGTACCACTGTGTGGGAGGGGAGAGGTTAAGGGAGGAGGAAGGCATGGGGGAGCTGATATTTCCTTCCCCTCCCTCTTCCATCCCCATCCTTCTCACACGGTTACCAGATATATGAATGTTGGTTACTGCTTTGCATAACACTTGTCTCACATTGATAATTTCGAAGTGGTGAGCGAGTGTGCAACGCGGAACTTTTCCCAGCTGTACATGTTTCCTATGTCTGAGAGACAGTCATATCTCTAAATTTTGCTGACCTGTACTGGTTATCAGGGTGGGCAGTGAGGCAGATCAGATCACTTTTAGCTCTCGTCAGAGGGAGGCGCTCTATTCTGTTGTTCTCTCTTGTCACAGCAGTACTTTTCTGTGGCATAATAAAGAGGGAGAAAAACACCTGCTCCAATTTTCCAATTCACATGCATGCTACATTGCTCCTCTTTCACGGGCTCATCACTACCAATCTCGGCAGCACTGAGGCAGCAGAGGCTAAAGCCAGGAACAACCTGGCGTCTTTGTGAAACACTCATATACAAAATATATAGTACTCAAAATGGCTGATTGTACTTCCTTCCGGAACCTGAACTGTTTTCAGATTCACAATGGTTTAGTTATTCCATGTGGATTTACCCCCGAGGTCTCCTTGCAGGGCGATGATTCTCTGTTGCTATAGGCCACGAATGAAGTGAAGAGTTCACACATCCAGTCCCATACTATGGTCGCCGGTTATCCAGTGTTTGCCTTTCATCATATGGCCTTAAATCAGTCCCATGGGGTTGTGTATTCTCGTGACTTGATCTCTTATTCTGATTCTTCCCTCCTGGTGGGATTGGCTCCTCAGGTAGTTGTAGCAGTACAGAGAATTATGAAGAAAGTTGATGGGGTTTTAACACCCACGCCCACTCTTATCTTGACATTTGATCGTGTTACAGTACATTGCCAGAGGTTGTCACTGCTGTGTTGTGGAAGCTTAAAGTTAAACCTTATGTTCCATGACCTAGAAGGTGCTATTATTGTCAAAGGTTAGGTTATCTTCGCCGTTCTTGTCATCTGGCAGCGTCTGTCCTTCCTCAGGTCTGTGGAAATTGTGGTGTTTCCCATGATATGGTTGATTGTTCTCAACCTTCTAAATGCCTGAACAATGGAGGAGCACATGCAGCCTCCTGAAGGGATTGCGATGTGTACAAGTTTGAGTATGTGATTGTTTCTGTCCGAACAAAGGAAAAAATGTCTATTTCTGAGGCAAAAGACAGGGTAAGGGAGAGATTCATTCGCCCTGGGGTTATCTTTGCTGAGGTCTTGTCTAGCCCTAAAGATACCTGGCAGGTGTTCCTGCCATCACACAATACCCCATTAACCTCTTGGGGTTTTAATTCCCGGCCTTCTAAGCCGAAAGGTTCTACTGTGAGGGTGCAGCCTGAAAGCAGCTGCGCTTCCTCTAGGGAGTTGCCTCCTGTCTCTGGGGGTGTCCTCTCTGGGGTGGTGCTTCTTGTGTCTAGAAGTGCCTCTCCCATCCCGGAACCTCCTGTGGCAAATGTCCGTCTTGACACTACACCCTGTCTTGACTCATCCAGAACTCCCAACGTCCCTCCTGTGTATGGTTGACATTGCTGTGGCTCCTCAGAGTGGCCAGAGATAGAGGCACTGCTACCAAAGATCTCTGCTGTGGAGCCCACTATTCCTGCTTGGGATGCTCAGGGGGTGGGGCGAGTGCAGGCTGAGGATGGCGTTTCACTGATCACCCAGCCACCACCAGACAATGGTGGTACCCAGGTCGATGATTTGCCTGCTCAGCTGCATGAGGCCTGGCCCTCTCAGGGTTCCAGTATTGTGGGCTGTGCTACTGATTGTGCTTCTACTCATGGTGGCACTGCCTGTTCTACTCTGGCTACAGGAGCTTTCAGTTCCCCCTACAAAGCCATCTCTTGCTCCACCACAGAAGATCATTGTCTGGCCCCCCTCTTCCTCCAGGTTATCTTCAGCTGGGCAGCACACTGTGTACCATAACGGTTCCAAGCCAAGTATTGTTCCACCTCTGAGGAAGAGTATTGTAAGATTCTCCTCTTGCTTGTCATCACGTTTGCTTACAGATGTTCGACATAGGGTAAGGGTTCCTGGTGCTGGGCAGTCTCTTCCCAAGGGCCTTCCTAAGAATCAGTCCAAATTTGTTCGCTTGTCAGGAGGTGTACAGTCCCTCACTTAATCATCATTCCTCTACTGTGGGTTCTATCATCCAGTGGAATTGTCGGAGTTTATGCACTAACTGTGAGGAACTGTGTCATCTTGTTTCTCAATTTACTTGTCTATGCATGTGCATGGTTGTTGATGCTCCTCCTTCCGGTCCTTCTGGTTACCATGCTTTTTATTCTGATCCTGTGCCAGGTCAAAGTCGTCATGGAGGTGCTGCTATCTTCCTTTGCCAGGATATTCCATACAGTCATCTGGACATCTGCACTCCCCTGCAGGCTGTTGCTGTCTGGACGTTTTTACGTAGACAGTATACAGTTTCCAGCCTTTATCTTCCTCATAGTGCTACTGTTGAATGGGAGGATCTGGAATTCCTTCTTCATGGCCTTCCTTCTCCCTTTCTGTTCTGTCTATCTATCTATCTATTGCCAGACGCCATAATCCCGTAAAGGGTGGCCATTTGACTTTGAGTTATTTGTTTTACGGGAAGGGGCACTAACCCTCCACCTACCCACTTGCTGACATGTAGGGAGCACTTATGGTTCGGTTATATGGTTACCATCCAGCGTTGTAAATGGTTTCTTGGCTTACAGGAAACCATTTGGCTTGTCACTCAATGTAAAGCCACCTGTAAAGGAAAGAAAAGCAATAAGAAGTGCCAGGAAAGATGAGAGAAATAGGAAGAGAGGAGGGCAGGCACAGAAAAAGATTGATACAGGCTAAGAAAGAAGCAGACAGCACTACATCAAGTGACTGGATGATGGTCACCACCACCTACCACAAAGCTAGGAGATATTAACCCCTACACCACGGGGTTGTTTTTGCGCTCCTTGCGTGTCCCGCGAGGATATTTGCACTCCAACTAACTTTTTAAAAATATTTCCCAAAAATCAGTTATTAGTCCTAGAATATCATAATTATATAGGCATATGGCACATGCTGTCAGCTTTCTCCTGGGATGTTTGTTGAGCCTTCGTCGAGTACCGTAAGACTTGTGGAGACTTCTGAAGTTGGTCCAATTTAAATTTCCCGACACCCCTTACTATGATTACCACTGCCTGATATTATCACTAGAAACACTATTCTATGATTTTCAAATAGTTTGGATCCATACTCAGAAAAAAAAAGAAAAAAGTGAAAACAATGAAAATTACAAGCACGGACGAACTTCCCACTTGCGCTCGTTCCCCGCTGGTATTCTGTCATTTATTATTCATAAAAACAATCACACTTTATACTCCTGTTACTTTATAACACTTACATATATCTGCAGTATTTATCCATAAGTTTCCTTCAGTAACAGTAGTTTATTGTCACTGTAGCCATTCAATTTCTCTTTCAGTAAAATACATAGAGAGCCAAGGTTTCACTTTCATTGTCATAACTTCAAGTATTTGTACTCATATTCTTATATTACTAATTATTTACATTTCTTTTTACATTTTCTATTGTATTTTCAATATTTACACTTCTGTTTTAGTTACACTATGTTATGCCCTGTCACTTGGAGTAACTTATAAAACTATATTACACTGTTCAATCATATTTACATCCATTGCTTTCATTTGCTCTTTACACATATTTTACACATTATTTACATTTTCCACTTTCACTTTTAGAACTGCTTCAGGCTGTGGTAATCAAAGAAGCAGGTAACGCAGAGGGGAACCTGGCACTCAGCGCACTGCCAAGAGGTGCGTTTGTGCTCAGGTGTGCATCTGGTGGTATGTGCACACACCTGGCACCTGCAGATCGCAGCCTTCCTCTTCGTTGTTGCAGGCATTTGCACCAGTCTTTGCCGATCCATGTGCGCCCTCTGCTCAAGTCTGTCAGGAAGTCTAACAGAATGGCGCCTTGGAGCTGCTGCTTTCACCCTACCATATCTCTCAAGCAGCTGCTGAACAAAAGTCCTGGCGAACAACCTCAGGGAGAAGGACTTGGGTGGCTTTACCTTCATCTTGTACAGGATGAAGGCGTTCAGCATCGTCATGTCAATGAGATGCAGAAAAACTTTCCTGTACCACCTAGTATTCTTCCTGAGGCAGTCGATCTCTCCAATCATCATGTTGGACTTGTCCACAAGCCGCATGTTGATATTATAGTCGATGACAGCATCAGGTTTCCTCACAGGTTTGCCTGTCTTATGGTCGACCTTCCCACTGTCTTTCAGTTCCCCCTTGTGTACGGTGGTGAACATGTGCATGATCCTCTTGTCATGCCACCGTATTGCCAGCATCGTCTCCTCGCTGCGAGTTTCCTGCCTCACGGAATTTTGGGAAGCTGGCACGATTGCTCTTCACAGTGCCGCAGGAGCTGATGCCGTCCTCTGAAAGGTATTTAGTAAGTTTCGATGCTGTATAGTAGTTGTCAGTATACAGCACATGATTCCCACCAAAATACCTTTCAAGCAGCACTTTCACTACACAGCCTGAGAAGCCAAGGGGGTGTGTTCTGTCCAGATCGACAGTGCTGGCTGAATGAATGACAAAGTCAAGGATGTACCCCATCTTATAGTCGCACAGTACAAAGAACTTGAATGCAAAGCAATGCCGTTTGCTTGGAATGTACTCTACAAACCTAAGACGTCCTCTGAACAAAACCAAGGATTCGTCTATGACAACCTTCTGTAATGGGTGGAAGAATGACATAACCTTATCCTTCATTCTGCTCAGAATCTCCCGATCTTCCAGAGTGGGTCAGTCTGGGAAGGTACATCGTTGTTGGCGAAGTGCAGGTTTCCCATTATGTTCTGGGGGTGATCTTTATCCATGTACTTATTGAAGGTGGGTGAGGGTAGTAAGGGGTCCATGGACCAGTATTCTTCCAACTCATGCTTCTTTGAATGTGGCATGAGAAGCATGAGGGTGAAGAACACATACAGCTCCTGCACTCCCAGCACGGTCCACTGTTGCATCTTCACTGCATCTGCACCACTTGCAGCACGTTGTGACTCGTACCTGTTTGTCTCATCCCATATGTGCTGCATGACTTCGTCATCGAGGAAGACCAAAAGGAAATCCACTCACTCAGCATCCTCATCAAGAGTGAAGGCAGGCTGTATCCCTGAGGAACTCTCGTTAAAATGGAGTTGTTCATGGACGAAATCGGAACCTTCCGTCCACACGAAGGTGTCCAGGATTCCCTGTCGTGGCAGTGTAGGGTGGGTGAGGGTGGAGGGTGGCTGTGAGGCAGACTGGGCTGTTTCAAGGTCACTCTCACTGACCCTAGGTTGCCGTGTAGCACTAGCAGCCCTTACTCTACTTGCTACGCTACTTTTATGAGTCAGGAATTTACCTCTTACCCTACGGCCTGCCTTCACGTAGGTGCCGGTGGAGACTCCGATGACGAAGATTCAGGAGAAAATTCTGTTGAAGATGAGGAAGAAATTAGTGAAGTGGGGCTGGGGGAGCGGAGAGGTGATTCACCTTGGGACTCATAGCGGGCTGGGTCATGCAAGGCCATTGTTCCGGGGCTAACCCGCCGCCTTTTAACTCCTTTTCCCAATTCCTTCCCTTGTTGCACTAAGGGCTCCTTTCTCTTGGAGCTAGGGATAACTTGGGACACTGAAGCACTCGCACTTGGAGTTCTGTCACGATTTCCTCCCCAGGCTCATCACACGATTCACCTGAAGGATCAAAGTCACTATCCATCATTATCATAGATAATTCTGCCAGTTCATGTTCCATTGCTGAGTCACTTAGTCCTTTACTGCTTCCCACACGAGTTTTTCTGCGGGTAGAGGTCACAGGGCCCTTTGCAATGGGTGCAGAAGCGGCAGAAATGGCGGGGTGCGAGTGCGACATAGTTTCACCTCAGAGGACGACGAGGAACTGAATGACGCGGCGTATATGGGCAGGCAAGGGTTGAGGATGTCAGTAGGGTGACAGCTGCTAATTTATATGCTATGAAATGATTGGTAGGAAATCTCGACAATACATAAAAAACTAGGTAGTTCCTGGTGAATGTAAATATCACTTAAGCTTCTCCCGTCCTTTCTTATATATATTTTTATTATGAGAATTGATTATACGGCATATTTCAAGGGGAAATTACTGGGGAAAATTAGCAAACGAGTGCACGTGAGGAGTTGTCAGGTGATAATTAGCCAATTCCAGGTGTATGGCACTATCACTTACCTTATTTATTTTTTGTATGTATTATTTTGTATAAGAATAAGGCATAGGGCTTATTTCAATGGATGAAATCAGTGGAAAATTCCAGGGAAGATTTGCTTAGTGCAGCGCGGCCGGGCAGGGAAAAGGAGAGGGTAATGGAGGGGAGGTAAGGAGGGGAGTCAAGAACAGGAAAAAATGGCTAAATTGTCAACAATGGATGGGAGTACAGATGACATTAGGAGTGCTGACTATTGCTGGACCATGGCGGTACTGATAGATGATACAAACCACCACTTGTAAGCCCGGAAGAATTCAAAATAACACAGAATCACAAAAGTGACGCCCCATGGTATGATCCATTGCGTCCGAGCATCACTTCCATGACGCTTGGGAGCAAAGGAGCTATGTAAATGAAATAGAGAATGTAAATAGAAATGTAAATGAGTAGTAATGTAAGAATATGAGTATATATACTAGGAGTAATGAAAGTGAAAGTTTCACTGTAGCATGTATGAATACTATGAGTTATGAAAGTGAAAATGAAAGTGCCAGATTCACTCTCAACGCTAGTATGCAGGACGAGAAAGTGAATGCTACGTATTTTACTGAAAGAGAAATTGAACGCCTACAATGACAATAAACTACTGTTACTGAAGGACACTTATGGATAAAGACTGTAGATATATATGTTATATAATAATAGAAATATAAAGTATGAGTGTTTTTATGAATAATAAATGACAGAACACCAGCGGCGAACGATCGCAAGTGGGAAGGTCATACGCGCTTGTAATTTTCAATGCTTTCAGTGTTTTTTTTTTTTTTGGAGTATGGGTTGTCGGGAAGTGTAAAGTGGAGACTTCGTTACCCAACTTCAGAGGTCTCCACAAGTCCTACGGTACTCGACGAAGGCTCAACAAACATCCCAGGAGAAAGCTGAAGGTGTTTGTTAAATGCATATATAATTATAATATTCTAGGACTAATAACTGATTCTTTGCAAATATTTTTAGAGAGTCTGTCGGAGTGCGAATATGCCCGCGAGACACACAAGTCAGGCAAAAACAACCCCGCGGTTTAGGGGTTAATGGTTACCATCCACTATGGGGTAGCAGTGAAACAAACCCTTGTGATATTATGCTGACCTCTTTGGTGGAGGGTGAAGAGTTGGGCATCTTAAACTCAAATAAGATGGCTTATTTCCACAGCCAGACTGGAATTTTTATTGCCAGTGATTTGTCCTTATGTTCAGCTGATGCTGTTTTAGATTTTACCTTGGATGTGTTACCAAACCTGTATGGCAGCGACCACTTTTCGTTACTCCTGACTATTAATGCTGGTGGATCTCAGCCTTCCTCTCTGGCTTGTGGATAAGGCTGATTGGCCACATTTCAGGGAATTAATTTCCATTTCCTTTTCTATCAATGAGTTTGGCTGTCTTACTGAGGCGGTGTCATTTTTCACTGATGTGTTGCACTCAGCAGTCCAATTATCTATTCCAAGAACAAAGAGTCAGTTTCCTAAATGTCCACTTCCTTGGTGGAATGCTGATTGCAGTTCCACAGTGAAAGGCAAATGAGTCACCTTCTCTCGACTTCGTCATCATGGTGGGGATCCTCAGTATTTGGTGGCGTATCAGAAGGCACGAGGTCATATGAGGCGGGTTTCAAAGGAGGCCAGGCGTTCATCCTGAAAAGGTTATGTTTCCTCCATCAGTTTGAGGACTTCCCTCGCTCAGGTGATTGATCGGGTAAGGAAAATTTCAGGAAAATTTACTGTTTCTTCTCCTCCTGTTCTATCTGCAGCTGGTGTAACTGTGGCTGATCCTTTTGCTGTTGCAGAGTTGTTCGAAGATCGTTTTGCCAGCATGTCACAGAAGGATGCAGATTCACCTTTTGCTTGTCATTATTGAGGCCTAGACTCTTGTGGTCTCAGTTTTGCCTCTTCTGGGGGAGAGTCCTATAAGTGTTCCCTTTTCATTTTCTGAACCCCAGGCGGCTCTATCACAGTGGCATGATTCCTCTCCTAGTTATGATGATATTATGTATGTCTTCTTATGTCACCTGTCTGATGAGTCCCTTTCGTTTTTGCTTTCACTATTTGCAGTAATGAGATCTGGCGTTCTTGAGAGTTTCCGGCTTCTTGGGGTGTTGCTGTAGTTATCCCTAACCAGGTAAGGACCACCTACAGGCGACGAATTATTGGCCTATTTCTCTGACGTCCTGCATATGTAAATTTCTGGAAAAGATGGTCAGCATTAGGCTTGTGTGGTTTTTGGAGAGAGGTGACTTCTTATTCTCTGCCTATTATGGTTTTCGAAAAATGTGATCTACTTCTGATGCACTATTGTCCCTGGAATATTCTGTCTTTGAGATTTTCTCCACTAACCAACACCTGGTCACAGTCTTCTTCGATCTGGAGAGAGCATATGACACTGCCTCACATCATGGCATTTTACTTTCTCTTCATGAGTTTGGTGTTGGTGGGCGCTTGCCTATTTTTATTCAGCAGTTTTTACCTAACCCTTTTTTAAGGGTCCGAATGGGAGGGTTGCTTTGCCTACTTTCTAATGCCCGTGCACTGGAAAATTGAGTACCACAGGGGAGTATCCATAGTGTTTCTCTCTTTACTATGGCCATTAACAGTGTGATCAGTGTACTTCCTGACAGTGTACGAGGCTTACTATATGTCGTTGACCTCTCAATTTCCTACACTGCATCTAAAATGTCTCTGACAGAGAAGTTGCAGCTGGCTCTTAACCCGTCACGTCCTGAGGTTTTCCGCACCTCTGACATCCCCCAGTCCCGAGGTGTTTTCGAATTTTTTTTTTTTTGGCTAAAACCTTCGCTTTTGGTGAGAAACCGAAAATTCATAGAGAAATCGCTCACCTGAGGTTTAAAGTGCCCAATCCAGGTAGGAGTTCCTCCTTACCTGAGTGGGTTTTCTAACATGCTGGCACCAAAGAAAACGAGTTCTATGGGAGGGTAACTATTTTATCCACTCATAAATGGTATTTATTTATTTACTTGGTACGAATATATATGTAGTATGAGAGTATATTGGTTTTCAAGCAGTAATAAAGGCATTATAAGCATTGTTTCACTCACTAACTAATCACCATACCTGACCTATTTTTGCCACACTACCTGATCATTATTTCTGGCTGTTTCTTCTTCTAATGCTATGTAAACATTGTCCTCCACATTGTCATCGATCGGGGAATCATTCTGGCCCTGAATAACTTTACTAGCCAGGTCACTGGTAACAGGTCCTTTGCCAAGACAATGGCGTGAGGGGGGGAGGGGGGAGGTTATGCAGTGTAAGGCATTGTCCCTGCTTGGTATCTTGTACAGGAATAGAGGAAGGTGTCCCATGTATACATACGAAAAATCACGTGCGAAAATTGAAAATTGTGCAAATTAGCGACCTTGCAATTGCACGACGTACTGGTACGTCGCCGGGACTGGCAAATGCAAATCGTTGCAACGTACCCATACGTCGTCGGGACGGGGCGGGTTAATAGAATTTCCGGCTGGGGAGAGTATCGCCGTTTCGTTTTTCTTTAACCCATAAACCGCGACTATGCCCAGTTGGTCACTCAGTAGGCGACATCGACTATGCCCAATTGGGTTGCTACCTGTCTTGTCAAAGTGAGCTAAATATTTGGCCGGTGACACCTGGCAACTCCACACTACCTGAGAATGACCCTGGACTAACCTATTGTGTTCAGTGACCCAGCGACCACCATGAGAAGTGGAAGTGTTGACAGGTCTCTGCCCACGGGGGGCACAGTAATTCCAGAGGAGGACTTGCCTGTCTCGAAAACGATAAAAAAAAAGCATGCTGTGCGGTGTTTGGATTTTGTGAATGAGCCTCCTCTGTACCATCCCACCGACGACATTCCAATACCTAATTGGGCCGCAAGGAAAGGGAAAGACCAGAAGAGGATCAAGCGAAGCCGCCCTGGTGAGTATTACACATGAATTCATTTTCTCTCTAAAATCAATGGTTTAAAAAATATAATGGATATAAGAGTACTGAAGACTTAAAAAATAACTAACGCAACATTTGGGGAGTCGCATCAAAGGCCTTACTCATTATGTATAATAATATAATGATATAATAGTTACACTGTACTTTGAGTAAAAAAAAGTATCAGTGTATACTTGGGGTGAAGCAATATGAAACCATGCATGAAGACGCTGATATATGCGTGGCACCAAATGGACGCCAGACTTAACATTTCGGTGAACATCGATCACCCCTTGCACTGATACTTTTTTTTTTTTTACCTATAGTACAATGTACGTATCTGATGCACAAAAGCCAATTTTGGGGAGTGACTTCTGCTAGTGAATGTTTTCTGCACATAAAACGAGCATCTCCATAAAGAATCAAAATATATAAAGATTACACCATCAATGTTATACAAAATAAAAAGAAGTTATTTTTACAAAACTAACCTGGAGAAGGTGTGAATGTGTGAAGAAGAGGTTAGGCAATCAAGGGGTTAGTTTTGGAGTGGAAGAGAACGAATAGGTCCAGCGGGGGTACAATTGAATGTCAGACAATTTAGTACCTATACATGTATACATGCATAATGACCTGTACTTATACTAATACTGTGCCTATAGCTGTACTGATAAAGTTGAAAAATTCGGTTGGATCGTTGTAAGATGAAAATATCTCTCTCACACACTCACACAGTTCCCAGTCATTACCTGCCACCCCTTCTCCCACTCCGATCTCTCTATAGTATCTCTAACAATACGTACTTTGTGTATTGTTTTCATATCAAAATAGCGGTCTGGGAAAACGAAGTATGATGTACTTTGATATGTAATGATATAGACAGTTGAAGAGTAGCTGGTATCTGAGTAAAATATTATATGTAAAAACCAAAAGCAAAAATTTCTGTACTGTGAAGTGAAATATAATACGGATTATCTGAACCCAAGAGAGAGAGAGAGAGAGAGAGAGAGAGAGGGGGGAGGGGGAAGAAAAGCAAACGAGAGAGGGAGGGGATGACAAGTAGGTGTTAGGAGGGTAAAGAAGATTGGGTGTGAGGGGAAAATCAGATAAGAGGGTGAGGTGGATATGTATGAGAGACGGAAGAGGTAATAACGAAAAAAGAACAATGAGCCAATGGAATACGAGTAAAATACTAAAACATGCCAGGAAGGAAAAGGCAAAAATCAACAGACCGATTTTTTTTTTTTTGGGGGGGGGGGGAATGTGGGTGGACAGTAAGGGCAATGGTGAAATAGTGGGAACTGCAAATATGCAAGAATGATAAAGTAGATTTTTTTTTTTTTTAAATTCTGAAGAACTGCTGAGTGTTTTATTACGAAAGTATGTAAAAAGAGATAGAAAGGTAAAATGGATGGAAAGATAGGAGAGAGAGAGAGAGAAAAAGAGAGAGAGAGGCGGGTAGGACTCAAAGGAAAGGAAAGCAAGCAGCAACGGATTCAGACAGGAAAGACAGGCTATAAACACTGGAGGATACAAACAATAATAATGATGGTATTCATAATGATGATGGAAACAATAACAGTTGTAACAATATCAGAACAAGTTACAGGGAAAAAATTGGGAACATTGATGAAAAGAATAATAGAACATGGTGGAAATAGACAAAATAACAAAGAAATAAAAAATAATGATGATACAAGTAATGAAAACAGATGATAATAATAACAGCAGTACTGTATATACCTGTTAGAGGAAAACAGGATACCAACATAGATAGCAATAAAGAAAAGTCATAACAGCAGTAAATGAAACAATAATAATAATAATAATAATAATAACAATAATAATAACTCTAAAGGCAACAGTACCAGTTACAGGGAAAAAAAAAAAAACTGGCTACTATATAACACTAATACTGCTGCTCCCCCCCCCCTTGCTTCCCCCTTCCTCTTCCTAATTCAGTTCACCCCCTCCTCCTTCTCCTCCCCCCAGCACCCCGGATATAAATGCATTGTGTTCTTACTCAGAGTCATACATGAAGAGGACCCAAGTCGCGTCGAAACGTTGTATCTCCCCAATAAACACCCGTTTCGACTTGTGGGTTTAATTCTACCACATTAGAAATCACGGCTATGTGATAACAAGACACAGAAATTGGATATGTTAATATCTGACGATTTGTACATGTATACATACAAAATGGCCTGTGATGAAAAGAATAGCTGGGGGGGGGGGACTGAGACATACATCCGAAAATAGTAGTGCTGTATAAACATTTAGGTTGGATGAGAAGGGAACGAACACACACACACACACACACACACACACACACACACACACACACACACACACACACACACACACTAGACAGGGAAGGAACACACACACACACACACACACACACACACACACACACACACACACACACACACACATACTAGACAGGGAAGGAACACACACACACACACACACACACACACACACACACACACACACACACACACACACACACACACACACACACACACACACACACACACACACGAAAGACTAGTAAAGGTAACCATTATTGAACATGAGAGGGTATGGAGATGGAGGATGAGAGAACAGGGAGAAGAAAAACAAAGTTGCATGCAGACTGGTGAGGGGGAAAGGGGTGGAGGGGTGATGAAGACGTCATGGCGACGGTGGTGAGGGCGGGGGAGTCGTGCCGGGGGTGATGAAGAGAGCTGCATGCAGCCCTGATGGATCTGGGAATCCCTTTCATTTGATTCCAGTCACTGTTACTACCTCTACATAGTTGAAAGGCACGGCTGTAACACAGCAAAAAATCACAGGCGGTAGTAAATATTCTCTCATTTTATTCATGTATCTTTATCAGTCTGCATACTATGATAAAACATTGAAAGTAAAGATCATGTTGATATATGAAGTCCTAAATTATTTTCAGCTTACACTCCTCTGTGTAATATATATATTTTTTATCTGGATAAGCAAAAAATAAATGCATCACACTACATGAGAGAGGTAATGAGAAGTATACATGCATGACAAAGGGTAACATGGGGAGGTGAGTGTACGGGGGAAGTGGTCATCATTTAGAACATAAAATGAAAAACATAATTTACATAAAAATGAAATCAGAATACGGAAGAATATAACCGCTGTCCAGGACTTCACGTATCTTTCCATCAAATCTGAAAATAATTTTGCCTACTTGGGATGCCACTGTCCAGGTAGAAGCGTCTCTGTAATTGGATCAGATTCGAAAATATTTGTAAATAGATAACCTGGTAGATGGTGGTTTGTATGTGAACTCCCCAGTCTCTTTGCTGAAAGTATTTTATTTATTTATTTATTTATTCTTATCCAGTATATTACCTGTTCTTCCCCCAGATTCCATCACCAGTGGTTCTCCACCACGGCGCCCATCTCCACCACCCCGGCCATTGCAGCAACAGTGCAGCAAACCTGGCTGCACAGTTGCACCTGTCCCGCCACCAGCCATCCCAGGTGAAAATCCTACCAATAACTTGTTGCCTCCATTGTGCACTGTATTTTCTGTTGCGTAGCCAACAAAATTAATGTTATTATTTTATATTCTATTGATTTTTTTTTTTTTTTTTTTTGCTAATCCTGTCTCTTACCTGTTTCTCCCTCAGATACCATCTCCAGTGCTTCTACATCTGCACCTGTCCCACCACCTGCCATCCCGGGTACCGCAGACCACACGCCTGCACCACGCCCACACCAGTGTTTCCGGACCCTTACCCATCAAAATTAATACCAATATTATTCTCTGAGGATGGTGCCGACGACAGTGAGAGTGGCTGTGACTACGGGTGGCCAGACAGCAACACCGAGATAGAGTCATCCAACAGTGACGAAGAGGAACCGTTTCACAGAGACAAGGACAATGGCCTGAATGAAGACGAGGACGACGATGTACCCTCCTTACATGAGACCTCAGTCTTCTCGTTTGCCTGGTCGGAAGGGTCAGATTTTGTACCAGACCTGCACGAGTTTCGACGTGACAGGAGTGGTACAACGGAAGACTGGCCTTGCACAAACGAGGCAAGGGAGACTGACTTCTTAGGTAATGAGGTCCTGTCATACATTGCTGAGAACACTAACGAACATTACCGTTATGTGTCTCAGCAAATGGACTTCATCTCTCCTCGCTCCAGGCTACGGCAGTGGGTGGATACCACGCCCAGGGAGCTCATTGTATGATTGTGTATGTTGTTTGGTTGTGGTGGTGTATGGTGTTTTTTATGGTTGTGTATAAGGAATAGTTGTGTTGATGAATGACAGTAGATGCATGGTTCTATATGGTGTATGGTTGTGGTGGTTGTTGGAGTCTGTATGCTTGTGTTTGAGGCATGGTTGTGGTGGTGTATGGTGGTCTCCGTATGGTTGTCTATGGTGAATGATTGTGGTGGTGTCTGTATAGTTATAAATGGTAATATGATTGTGTATGGCGCATGGTATAAACCAGGTTTGTAAGTCGATACCTAAAACACCCAGCTAGGACTCCACAGTCCTGGTGTATACTGTATATACTGTAAATTTTAATATTATAATGTAAATTGTTATCATTAGTATTTTCTTTCATGGCCCTTTCTGTGTTCAGTTACATGAAATTAAGTAAGGAGTCTACAATGGCCCTTACATGGCAGCTCCTGTGTTACCATCAACCCACCCACAGTCATCCAGGAAGGAATGTTACTTTAGATTTTATGATAGAACAAATGGACATCTATCCCTTCCTTTTTCTGACAGTAAAATGATAATGCATAAAAATGTAGGAAAAATATAAAGTAACAAGATATATATAAACATAACATGTCACAAAAATCATAATCATAGTAGATAGGATGGTTGTGGCCATGTGGGAGAAGCAAGGGGTTGAGGACAAGAGCAGGGAGGGTCACTCACTATCCTAATCCCTTCCCAAAAAGCTTACCCCCTGGCAGTCCTTACGGGAGTGGGCCTCACACAATGGGAAACGAGTTGAGAAACAAGCATTACTTTTATCTCAATATGCAACAACAATTTTCATTATATTTAACAGAAAATGAATTCAGATCTTGCTCATTTTGGCAGGGAAAATATAAAAGCACCTAAAAATAACAAATAGGGGTACCGGACGTTGCCCTCGATAAACATGTCTATCTGTCTGATTTTCTACCAGTCTCATTGTTTTTAGGACAAGACAGAGGGAGATTCCAACACTTGGCTGGAGTCAGGATATTGACATCAGCTTGCAAAAAAGCCATTGCAAACAAACAAACAAAATAACTCCATTGTTCATGTCTCTTGACCAAATGCAAACTTACACGCATATTTAGATCTTTTTTTTTTTTTTTTAAATAGAAGATCGTGTCATTTTTCCAAGAAAAGGTATTTACAGTCGCCCCACACCCCACCATCACCTTCCCCTCCCTCGCCTTCTTTGTCTCTTCGACTTGGTGGGCCGCCAACAGGAAAAGACCTGCCTAAGTCACTGGCTAACAGTCTAAGCAACATTCCTCCCACTCCTTCGGCCCTCACTTTTGAGGTGAGAGGTAGTGAAATGCATGCAATGGGAAGGATAACATGAATGTGATGAGGCAAGATCGGGCACTAATGCTGCATCAGTAGGTCTTGTGTTACTGATGAAATAATTTTTTTATGCACACAAACACATTGCGAGGCGGCTTCTGCTAGTAATGATTTTGTGCACAAAAACTTGAACACCTCGTTGTCAAAAAAAAAAAAAAAATCCCAACCATTTGAAGAATACACTGTCCGTCGTATAAAATAAAGAACGCAATGTTGGCAACACTCACCTGGACAGGTGTGGTTGAATGGTCAAGGACAGGAGAGGTCGCAGGTGGGGCAATTATTTGTGATTAGTTTTTGAGACAACGAGAAAGCAAGGGAAGGAGAATGGAGTGTCACATATTATGTTATAATGTGTACATGCAAAAAGACTTTGGCTAAAGAATCACATAGGTAGCAAATACTGAACATGAAAAGAGAATGGTAATCGCACGTGTGGTATATATCCGAAGAGAGAGAGACAGATAGATAGAGAGAGAGAGAGAGAGAGAGAGAGAGAGAGAGAGAGAGAGAGAGAGACAGACAGACAAACAGAGAGAGAGAGAGAGAGAGAGAGAGAGAGAGAGAGACAGAGAGACAGACAAAGACAGACAGACAGACAAACAGATAGACAGACAAACAGATAAACAGACAGACAGAGATAGAGACGGAATGAAGGAGAAATAAGAAAAAGAATAACCACATAGTGAACTGGAATGAAAGTAAAATGTATAAATAAAGAAAAAAATAACATGAGAGAATCCATATATAGAGAGGATTGTAAAAATATTAATCTTAGTCCAGGATAGTACCAACCTGATCATTTGGTGATGAAAGAATATATACCTAATCTGTCTGAATTGCGTGACCTCATGCCACCCTCCCCAACCACTTGGTGATCGATAATTTCAACCATCGTCTACACCAATAAAAATATCTTTTTGTCTCTCTGTCTGTCTGTTCCTCTTTGTCTGTCACTCTGTTTTTCTGTCTGTCTGTCTGTCTGTCGCTGTCGTGGGGTCAGTCTGCTCAGACGTGCTAGAGACCTGTGGTATTGTTGTGCTGGTGTGTTTTAGTGATCTGTGTTAGTGTGTTGTTGTGATCAGCGATAGTGCTGTGCTAGTAATCCGTGAAAGTGTTATGCTAGTGTGTTGTGGTGACCCGTAGTGACCCGTGATAGTGCTGTGCTACCTTGTGTGAACTAGTGCGTAATGGCTTCCTCGGCAGAGAGCTGTGTCCCCACTGCAGGTATTGAAAAGGACTACCTTGAATTAGAGGAGGAACTTCTCGAACTAAAGCGGGAGGTACAAATTCTCAGGCAGGAGAAGGCACAAATGAGGGAATTGTTGGCAGAGATGTTGGAGGAGAAAGAGAAAAAGGCTGAAGGTTGGACACTAGTTAACAAGGGTGCAACGAAGTTCACTCTTAAGAAGCAACCGGAAGTTAAGACCACTAATGCCTTCGACGCACTACGGGACGAATGTGAAGGGAAGGCAGAGAGGGAAGTAGAGGAGAAGGAAGGTGAGAGAACTTCCAGTACAGGTAAGTATAATCAGAACAAGAAAGGTAAGAAAAATGTTGTTGTTGTTGGAGACTCCCAGGTGAGATATCTGAACAGGGCCATGTATACTCCACTCACTAAACATGTGTGTCTTCCAGGGGCCAGGGTGGCTAATGTGGTAGAAAAAATTTCAAATATCGTAAAGGAAAGTGGTGACAAACCCACTGTGTGCCTGAGTGTAGGAGGCAATGATATTAGCAGCCGTAAGAGTGAGGTACTGTGGAAAAGGTACAAGTTGATGTTAGAAAAGGTTAGGGAGAGGGGAGGAACCCCTGTAGTGCTTGGTGTTTTACCAAGGTGGCGGGTTGGAAGGGAATGGTTGAGCAGGGCAATAGGGTTTAATTGCCGCCTTGAAAGGTATTGCAAAGATAATGCAATACCTTTCATAGACAGCTGGGACCGGTTTTATGGACGGAGTGCCTTGTATAGTTGGGATGGGACTCATCTTAGCAGGCAGGGAGTTACTGTTTTAGCTGGAATGATAGATAGGGAGTTGGAGGGATTTTTTCGAGATTGAGAAGTAGGTATACAGGAAGATGCAGCAACTACACTCAGAAATCATTATTACCATGTTTGGATGGATGCATCGATACTTGCAAAATTAAGAACAAAAGTTCAACCAATAGTGTAGATACATCCACTCAGGCACCTCAAACTGAGCAGGCGATGATAGATGATAGAACAAGCGATGATAGAAGGGAGATAAGCGATAGTACAAAAATTGTTATATTAGTAAAGTAAAGAGTTTCCCAGTTAGTAATAAAATAAATAACAGCAAATGCCAAGGTAGAGGCATAACTACTAGTAATAATCTGAAAGTGTACTACACAAACAGCCGGAGTTTACGTAATAAAATGGATGAACTGAGGGTTTTAATTTGTACAGAAAAAATAGACATTGCCGTTATTAGTGAAACTTGGATGAATACAGACACTCGAGAATTTTTAGCAGAATATCAGATAAAAGGCTATAATATTTTTGTGTCAATCCGTCAGGGAAGAAAGGGGGGAGGGGTAGCTATTTATGTAAAGGATTCATTAAACTGTTACAATAAAACAGACATTAAAGTAAATAGGGACACAGAAAGTGTCTGGGTTGAAATTAGTAACAATAGGGAGAAATTAGTCTTAGGAGCAATTTACAGATCTCCTAAATTAAGTAGAGCTGATAGTAAATACCTTTGGGAGGAAATTAGGAAAGCATCACAGTCCAGCTTAGTAATAATTGTAGGGGACCTTAATCTGCCAAGGATAGATTGGAGAAATCAGACAGGAGATGCAGAGTCAGAGGAATTTCTAGAGGTAGTACAGGATAATTTCCTTTATCAGTATATCAGGGAGCCCACCAGAGGTAATAATATACTAGATTTGGTTTTAGCTAATAAAGAAAATATCATTAGCGATATAGAGGTTGGTGGACGACTTGGTAATAGCGATCATGAAGAAATTAAGTTCAAATTTATTTGGGATGTCTGTTCCACTGAAAATACCTCCACCGTTCCTAATTTTCGTCTAGGAGATTTCGATGGCTTAAGAGCTTATTTTCGAACGGTATTCCACAGGGAGATTAGCTATTTGAGGGAATGTCAGGTCAGAGGGGAACCCCAGGTCATAGATCAGGCGCAGGAAACACCTGGGGATGTCCGTCAGGTATCTGTGAGGGGGGAGGTGGTAGATAGGAATGTAGTCCACGTGACGGAAATTAACTCAGCTCCAGTACCAAGCAGACGTTCGACCAGTGAGAAGTATAACGAGTTAATAAATATAATACACGGAGGCCAAGATAGATATATTCCTTCAAAACCGTTTAGAACTAATAATTCAGAACCTAGATGGTTAAACAACAGATTAAAATCTCTCATAGGCCAAAGGAAAGGAATATATAGAAAAATAAAACGTGGAGAGGAACACTTACGTAACCGGTACACAATTTTAAATAGAGAAGTAAAGAGGGAGATAAGAAAAGCAAAGAGAAGTTATGAAATTAAGGTTGCCAGTGAATCAAAAGAAAACCCCAAGGGTTTTTATCAAATGTACCGAACGAAAAATAAAGATAGGATAGAACCACTCAGAACAGAATCAGGTGACATTACCAGTGAAGATAAAGAAATGTGCTCCATCCTAAATAATTATTTCATATCAGTATTCACCAAGGAAAATCTTAGCCTGGTCCCTCAAGCAGCAAATATTTACCATGAGAATACGGAAAATATTCTTAGTAAAATAACCATTAGTAAGGAGGACGTATTGAAAGAAATTAATAAGTTAAAACCTCAAAAATCGCCAGGTCCGGACGATATATATGCAAAAATTATAAAGGAAACCAAAGAAGAATTATGTCAGCCACTTTTAACGTTATTTAATGACTCTTTAAGTTCAGGAGAAGTTCCAGAGGCGTGGAAAACCGCAAACGTAGTGCCCATCTTTAAAAAGGGTGATAAATCAGCTGCGTCGAATTATCGTCCGATAAGTCTAACGTCAATAGTAGGAAAAATGTTAGTCAATTTTGGCAAATAAGATTAGAGAACACTTAGAAAAATTTAATCTTATAAACGAAAGTCAGCACGGATTCAGGCAAGGACGATCCTGCCTCACAAATTTGTTGTCATTCTACTCGGAGGTCTATGAGGCAGTAGATAGCGATAAAGCTTACGATGTTATTTATCTGGACTTTAGTAAAGCTTTTGATAGGGTCCCACACGAAAGGTTAGTTAGAAAGGTTCGAGCACACGGTATAGACGGCGATATCCTAAAATGGATAGAATCCTGGCTGAAAGGACGAAAGCAGAGAGTATTAATAAATGGAACTAAGTCGGACTGGGGATTAGTAACTAGCGGTGTACCACAGGGTTCAGTACTCGGTCCCTTATTATTTAACATATATATAAATGATCTAGACTTAGGAGTCAATAGCAGCATCAGCAAATTTGCCGACGATACAAAAATAGGGCGTATCATTAACTCTACTGACGATTGCCATAACTTACAAAAAGACCTCGATACATTGTCCAAATGGTCTAAAACTTGGCAAATGGAATTTAACGTTGAAAAATGTAAAGTACTTAACGTAGGCAAGACCATTGGAGATACTAAATACAGCTTAGATAACAAAGAAATTAGCAAATCGGAATGCGAGAGAGATCTAGGAGTTATGATTAGTAACGACCTTAAACCAAGGCAACAGTGCATTAATGCGAGGAATAAAGCAAATAGGGTCCTAGGATTTATTTCGAGAAGCGTGAGCAATAGATCATCTAAAGTAATACTAAAACTTTATCTAGCATTAGTAAGGCCACATTTAGACTAAGCAGTACAATTCTGGTGTCCTTACTATAGAATGGATATTAATTCGTTAGAAAATGTACAGAGAAGAATGACTAAAATGATACATGACGTCCGGAACCTGTCATATGAAGACAGACTGAAAAGACTAAGTCTGCATTCGCTAGAGAGGCGTAGAGTAAGGGGAGACTTAATTGAGGTGTTTAAGTGGATGAATGGTATAAATAAGGGAGATATTAGCAAGGTACTTAAAGTGAGCATACAGGATAGAACTAGAAATAATGGTTTCAAACTAGAAAAATTCCGTTTCAGTAAGGAAATCGGTAGAAATTGGTTTGGTAATTGAGTAGTAGACGAATGGAATAAGCTACCTAGTAAAGTAGTTGCTACCTCTTCCATTGAGAGTTTCAAGCATAGGCTAGATAAGCATATGACAAATAAGGGGTGGATATAGGATATTGGATATAGAATAAAGAAAATCTTATAACCAATACTAATTCAAAAAATTCTTCTTTTCAGGTTACACTATGATAGTCTCTATTCTCCTTTCACACTTTCCTGTAAAATGTCCACGCCAGTTTTTCTATACGGCGTGGTCTTCTTTCTGACTTTTTCCTGCCGGCTTCGGCTGGAGGGTTTGGAGGGAGGAGGAGAGCCTTCTTCTTTGCTATCCTTATCTCATTCTAGTAGTTTAGTTACTCTTCTAGGAGCTGCCTAGCATGGGCCAACCGGCCTACTGCAGTTATCCTCTCTTCTTATGTTCTTATGTTCTCTCTCTCTCTCTCTCTCTCTCTCTCTCCTCAAGCATACAGTTGGTCCCTCTTGGGATAGGCGAGTCCCAAGGGAGAACACCTCCCATCCTCTCCCCAGGTCTGCCACCTCACCGTCCCCCGTCGCTCATTGTCACTCTTTCATATGCGTACTCTGCGTTTCAGTCATAAATAGAAATAAATAATGAAAATAACCGAGTAAAATGACAAATGAATAAGTAAAATTAAACTGATGTGAAAATAACCTTACTGCAATAAAATGTAATGTGCGTGACTTGAACACACACCCCTATCACACATTACATAGTCATGAGTATGTCCACACGATCCTAATTTGTCATGCTCCACATCAGCCTTGTATAGCATCACGAAACCCATTTCCCCCCCCCCTCCATATACGCTTGCTGCCACCAGACGGCACCACTGTACAGTGGTATTGGCTTATCTGTTTATTTTATCTATCCCTCAGAACACCTACGCCTGCCCAAGTTTTCTCTGAATTGAGCAACCATATCGATGCTATATCCCACAATCCTTGTCATCTTGTAAGTACAATCATGTAATAACCATAAACTTTAGCGAAAAAAAAAAAAAGGATTTTTAGTGGTTGCACAGATATGAGGTGTAGAATACCTTGGTGTATATTTTATGCTGTTTTGCTACAGTAAAATTTATGGCCAGAAATCCGTGGCCACAGGAATTTTTCCACTCCAATACCCGTGGCTAACGGGTTAATAAAGACAGTGGTTATGCATTTTTGTTGTCTTCAAGGGGTTCACCTAGAGCCTGACTTGTATCTCTATGGTTGGAAAATATCCTGTGTGGGAGAGACGCGGTTTCTGGGTCTTCTGTTTGATAGATGACTAAACAGGGTTCCTAATATTCGTTCTGTTAACCCCTAACCGCCGGCTGACGTGTATGCACGACAGGATTCAGGTTGCGGAGGGCCACCGGTTGACTTGATATCCCGCACTCACCTTCCCCCCTGGGGGTAGGGTTTTTTTTCAAGAACACTCCCCCAGTATCCCTGCTTGTCATAAAAGGCAACTAAAAGGGTTGGCGGAGGGTTAGTGCCCCTCCCCAGAAAACAACTAACTAAAAAGACAAACAAGAAGCCTCGGACAAGGACTGACCAAACGATGATGACCCAGGACCGGACAAAGGACTTGGTAATGGCAACATGGAATGTAAGAGGTGTGAATGATGAGGTGAAAGAGAGAGAGATTGTTCAGGTGCTTGAGGGTGCGAAAGTGGATGTATGTGGAATAACTGAAACAAAATGGAGAGGAGAAAGTGTGAGAGAATGGGAGTATGGATGGGGTATATGTGCAGAAGTAGGTGAGAATGAGAAGGCAAAAGAGGGAGTATGTATAGATTGAGTAAAAGATGGAAGAAGAGCATAAGACAGTATGGATCACTTGGGTCAAAGATTGTGTGGGTAAGATTGAAAGTTGGAATACAAATGTGGGCGATTGTGTGTGTCTATGTGCCAACACAAGATCGTGCTAGCAGAGTGAGAGAGGAGTTCTGGACAAATGTGGAAGTGTGCATGGAAAAGTTTGGAAGGAATGAGAGAGTGTTTTTGATCAGTGATATGAATGGTAAAGTAGGGAATGTGAAGGTGGATGGAATAGTTGGTGAGTGGGGTGTGCCTGCTGCGATAGATGAGAATGGCAGTGCGTTTGTGGACATTTGTGCTGGGAAGGGGTTGGTGATAGCCAATATCCTCTTCAGGCATAAAATGATCCACAGGTATACATGGCGAGTGATGAGAAGGGTGGGTGGTGATCTGAATGAAAGGAAGGCAATGATTGATTATGTGTGTGTGGATGAAAGGATGCGAAGATGTGTAATGGATGCAAGAGCTTATAGAGGTTGGGAGTGTGGACTTTCTGACCACTACTTGGTGGTGGCCAAAATTAAGATCCAAGTAAGATGGAGAAATAGAAGAAGGGAAAGATGAGAGGAAGAAGTAGTTGCAAGGAGAGTGGAAAGGTAACAAGAGGATGAGAAAAAGGCAGAGTATAAGAGAGGAGTGGAGGAACCATTGGGCAAATACAAATTGGAGCAGGTGGGGGACGTGGAAGGTGTGTGCAGGGTATTTACAGAAGAAATATGTGCAGCATGTGATGTGGTGTGTGGGAGGAAGAGAAGACGGAAGGGGATGCAAGGAACAGCATGGTGGACTGAAGAGGTAAGACAGGCTGCGGCACAAAAGAAGAAAGCATACAATGAATGGATGAGAAAAAGGGGCGTGGAAGAAGTTGAGAGGCGGAAGAGAGAGTTATATGTAGAAAAAAAGAGAGAGGTGAAAAGATTAGTAAGAGAGAGTAAGAAGAGAGTGGATGAGGAATTTGGAAGGAATTTGAGTGTAATGTGGAGGGACTGTAAGAAAATGTTCTGGAAAGAGATGAAGAGAGTAAGACAGGGTGGAAGTGAGGTTAGCAGGGGAGTGAAAGATAAAAATGGTAGATTACTAGTGGCGAAGGGAGAAAAAGTGAGCAGATGGAGAGAACACTTTAAGGAATTGTTGAACATACAGGATGGATGTAATGCAAGCATAAATGGCTGGGGAATGGCTGGGAGAAGGAGGGAGGTGAGAAGACAGGAAGAAATCAGTAGGATAGAAGTTGTGGAAGCAATGAAGAAAGTTAAATTGGGGAAAGCCCCAGGAATTGATGGAGTGTGTGGTGAAATGCTGAAGCATGAGGGAAAGATAGTAGTAGAATGGATGTGGAAGATGTGCAGATTGGGCTGGGAGGAAGGTAGAGTCCCGGAGGATTGGAAGTCAAGTATAATTATTCCCTTGTACAAAGGAAAAGGGTAAAAAGAAGTGTGTGGTAATCATAGGGACATTTGTCTTCTTAGTATAATAGGAAAAGTGTATGGTAGGATACTTATTGACAGAGTTAGAGAAAGAACGGAGGAATTAGTTGGAGAAGAACAGGGAGGCTTTAGGAAGGGAAGAGGTTGTGTAGATCAGATATTCATTCTTAGATCTTTGGTGGAAAAGTTTCTAGAGAAGGGAAAAAAGCTGTATGCAGCTTTCATGGATTTGGAGAAAGCATATGATAGTGTGGATAGACAAGGATTGTGGAAAGTATTAAGAATATATGGAGTAGATGGGAAGTTGTTGAATGCTGTGAAGAGTATGTATGATGGTGCTAAGGTTGCAGTGCGTGTGATGGTGAACTAACTGAATTTTTCTCTTTGAAGGTTGGGTTGAAACAGGGATGTGTCATGTTTCCATGGTTGTTCACTCTGTACATGGATGGGGTAATAAAAGAGGTACAAGGTAGGGTAGTGGATGTTGGAGTGGCCCTGGTGAGAGAGGATAGTGTTTGGAAACTCCCTGTACTGTTGTTTGCAGATGATACTGTGGTGTTGAGTGAAGATGAAGGGGAGCTGCAAGGCTTGGTGGATGAGTTTGAGAGAGTGTGTAAGAAACGGAATCTAAAGGTGAATGTAGGGAAGAGTAAAGTGATGGTCTTTGAGAGAGGTGAAGTCAGTGAATGTATAGCGAGGTTGGATGGTGAGGAATTGGAAAATGTGAGTACGTTTAAGTACTTGGGTAGTGTGATGAGTAAGGATGGAGGTTTGGAGGGTGAAGTGCTTGAAAGGGTACAGCAGGGAAGAAAGGTTGCTGGTTCCTTGAATGCAGTGATAAGAAACAGGGAAGTGAGCATGGAAGTGAAAAAGTTACTACATGACAGTATTGTGATACCAACTCTAACGTATGGAAGTGAAGCTTGGACGTTGTTGGAAGGACACAAGTCAAGAGTTAGAGCAGTGGAAATGAGTTATTTAAGAGGAGCCTGTGGAGTCACATGGAGAGACAGGCTGACGAATGAGGATATAAAGAAGCATTGTGGTGTGGATGTGGATGTGATAGGAAGCGTTATGAGGAACACACTGAGGTGGTTTGGACATGTGGAGAGGATGGAGGGTGAAAGATTGACGAGGAGAGTGTATGTGAATGAGCTGGAGGGGGGAAGAGGGAGGGGGAGGCCGAGGATGAGATGGAGGGATGGGGTGGAGAGGTATATGAGAGAGGGGGGTGTGGGTTGGGAGCAGGGCCGTGAAATGGCTGGGGACAGGGCGACGTGGACGCTATTTGTTTGTGGCCACCCCAAACGGGATTGAGGCGTCTGGCAATAGATAGATAGATAGATAGACCTTCCCGCCACTGTTTGAGCGCGGGACCATTTTTTGTGATACCTACAGGGTAGGTAGGACCCCCAGGTACCCCGCAGTTGGACGGTTCAGTTTGTGCTCGGCAGTGGTAGTGAGAGAGAAGCCATGTCATCTTCCTTGATATCGTCCAATTCTGTCCTACTGCATGAAGGGCTGATTGACTCATCAACCCCCATGAAAATTCAGCCCTTAGTGCCACGTAAAGGGCTTAGTGATAGTGCCATAGGACGTGCCCTTGACGATACAGTCTCCTCTCGTACACTCAGCTAGAGTACGTCCTCTGAGAAGAAAAAAAGCTACAATGTCGAGAACGAGCTCTCTCGCCCTCCAACCCCTTCTCGCCCTCCGATGTCAAAGGGGGCTCTCCAACTTCTCCAGGAGGAAGGGACAGTCTACGAGAGTGATGATTTCGGCAATGAGGAGGCGCAAGATGACCCAGGACATCGCGAAAGTGACGCGGACCTGGTGGTCATCTGCCGGAATATACGCCGCAGAGCCGTTTCCCCCACACTCTCGCTGCCTGCTTGCCGACATATCTTCCTCCAGTGCTCTCCCACACCTCAGCCTACCACTTCAAGAAAGAATCTCCACAATCAGGCCCTTCAGAAGTGATATGAGTAGTGAGCAGGTGAGTGGGGAAGTGTAAATAGTGTACAGCAGTGCAGAAGTTTGTATATTTTCATAAATGAGTGAAATGTGTGATATTATAAGTTAATTATAGAAAGTGCTAAGATATAAGTCTTTTATAAGGTCTACAAGTGCATATATGTGATTTATAGTAAGTGCAATACAGAAGTTGATACTGTTTATTGGATATTGGGTAGAAAATTATTGGATATACCTTGAGTTTGCCTACCTGTTACCTGAAAGAAAACCACATGTGACCGGCACACAATGAAAAATAGCTGCATTGCTATACCTAAATTATTTCTCTCAATACTCAGGGAGATTGTGCCAAATATGAGCATCAGTGTATCTGTGATGTGAAGTACAAATAATGTTAGTTGTGTAAAACATTTCTATGATTTTCAGTATAACCCTGATTAGTACAAAGCAGTCTGATTTACAGTACAAATAATTACCTCATACTCTACGATAATGCGTGAAAGAGCAACAGCACTTACTTGCCAAGGTGTAATTACCCGTAATCGTGATGTAAAGTGCAGTTCTACGTGTCTTAGTAATGGAGAAATATGATTATTTACGGAAGAAGTGGGTACAGAAAAACGACGAGATATTTCTTTTTCCACACACCTACAAGGCATAGTGGCATTGTGGTGTGGGCGGTAAATCCTTGGGTGAGCCACATGAACCGGGAGATGACTCATTTTCACGGTGATGAGTAAGGAGGAGTAGAAACAATGAGAAGAATATTCCTCATTCCAAGGACGCACGGGCAGTGTTACAATCACCACTCCAGTCAGTGCTGCCAATGCTAGCCGGCAGGGCCAAGCCCATTGCCAGTGGCGCATGCTAGGAGCCGTGCTCCAAAACGTGAAAAATCACTCGTCTTCAACTCATCCTTACTCATCGACGGGACCACCCAGAGACCTCGGGATACCTTCATTAGAAAGAGGAAGAGTTTGTGAGTCTTATGAACTTTCATTGAATTCTCTAGCTGTTGTAGTTTGTCAGATATAAGGGTTTGAAGTAAGGGTATTTTTTCCCAAATCTCTGAAATCGCCCGTAGGGAGGAGTGTGCAGCTGCCGGGAACCCCCACAGTGGCTAAGGGTTAAGACCACATGTCTAAAAGCTTTGAGTCTTTTGAGGGTTTTGGCTCATACCTCTTGGGGTGCTGACCGACAGACCCTCCTCCTCTTGCACAGGTCCCTTATTCTTCCTAAACTTGGATATGGTTGTGAGGTCTACTCCTCTGCAACAGATGCCCGTCTCCAGTTGTTAAATTCTGTGCATCATGCTGGTGTACATCTGGCAACTGGGGTAGTCAGATCATCCCTGATTTTAAGTTTGTCGGTGGATGCTGGTGCACTCCACTTGGATTTGCGATGTCAGTTGTTGATGATGAGGTGTTGGTATCGTTTTCGCCACATTCCAGTCTCAGTTTCTTGTGTCATAGTCTCTCAGGGTTCATGATCTGTTTACAACACCCGCCCTAGTTTCCCGAAGCCCTTTGTGTACAGGGTCCAGTCTGTTATGTTAGTCCTCTCTGTTCCGAGACTGGCAGTTTGTCCACATCGGATCCCAAGGGTGGGTTCCTGGCTACTCCCTTATATAACATTTTGTAGGTGTTATGTTGAAAAAAAAAGGGCTCACTTCCCTCTCAGGTGCCCCTCTCTCCCTTTCTAGGACATGTCTCCACTCTTGAGGGTTCTGTCCCCATCTATACTGATGGGTCTAAGACCAATACTGGAGCAGGATTTGGTGTTGTCTTCTCTTCCTTTAGTAGGTGCGGTAGCCTTCCTGGCATTACTTCATTGTATACTGTGTAACTGACTGCGATTTTATATGGTCTCAAAATCATTTTTACTCTTCCCAAATCCATTTTTGCAATTTTTAGTGACTCGCATAGTGCTCTGTCTGCACTGGAATCTTTTAATGCATCCCATCCATTGGTTTTATCAGTCTTAGAGTGGCTTTTTCTTCTTGGCCGTCGTGGCCACCATGTGGACTTCTGTTGGGTTCCTGCACATGTGGTGGGCAATGAGAGGGCAGATA
This sequence comes from Coenobita brevimanus, assembly GCF_032717465.1. NCBI lineage: Eukaryota > Metazoa > Arthropoda > Malacostraca > Decapoda > Coenobitidae > Coenobita > Coenobita brevimanus. The sequence goes on along the minus strand of NC_136999.1, from coordinate 43,738,676 downwards.
CATTAGCTAAAGCTGCGTCTTCTCAATAGCCCCCAACGGACTGTCTGCCTCCTGCTTCTGATGTAACACCTTACTTGTGGTACGCAAATTGTAAGTGTTGGGAGAGACACTGGGATGGTGTTGCTCATAATAAACTAAAAGAAATCTTTCAGAGTGTGGTTGTGCCAAGGCTTCTTTCCTCCATGTCATGGCGATTGGAGGTGGCTTTTGCAAGGCTTTGCATTAGGCACTTACGACTTACGCATGGATTACTCATGAGTGGTGAGACTCAACCGTACTGTGATGATTACCTTGCTCCCCTTATTGTCTGTCTCATGTTGGTCAAGTGTTCGAGTATGAGGGACCTAAGTCAGAGATTCCTCCATAAGCACAAGGGGGCAGGGGGGCAGATGGTGCCTACTGTCTCTCCTCGATGCTTGGTGGAGCCTTTAGCGAGTTTAGTGATATTTTAAGTTTTCTTCAGGAGGTACGCCTCCTTCTAATTTTAGAAGTAATTTATATTTTATAAGTAAATCTTTTATTATTTTCAGTGTTTTATTCGTGCTAACAGATATTTTTATTTTGAATATGCCCTTTTTTTTTTTTTGCCTTGACTTTTACCTTGTTTTCCCATGGCACATGATCCTAGCAGTTGTGCCACCAGAATCTAATACAATCAATCAGTTAGTCTTTTATCCCAACCCTCTAACTATCGTCCAATTGCTTTAACATCCTGTGTCTCAAAAGTTTTCAAGTCTATTCTTTACAGAAAAATTTTAAAGCATCTTTCCTATCACAACCTTCTTTCTGATTTCGTCAGTATGGGTTCCGTCAGGGATGCTCCAATGGCGATCTTCTCACCTACCTTTCAGACTCCTGGTCAACCTCCTTTCGGGACCTGGGTGGATGCTTTGCCATTGCATTTGACATCTCAAAGGCTTTCGATCGAGTCTGGGATAAATCTTTAATTTCCTAACTGCCCTCTTACGGTTTCTATCCTTCTATCTGTGCCTTGATGTATAGCTTACTTTCTTGTCGATCTATAGCCGCTGTTGTAGACGGCCATCCTTCTTCTCCTAGATCTGTCAACAGTGGTGTTCCTCAGACCTCTGTCCAATCACCAAGTCACTTGCTGTTATTCATCATTGACCTTCTAAGCTGTACATCTAACCCTATCCACTCGAATGCTGATGATTCCACCCTTCACCTTTCCATTCAGTTCCCGCAATGTCCATCTCAGCAGTTACTTCAACAAGCAAGGGATGAGGCTATGGCATACCGAATGTCTGACTTCGGTCATATCTCTGACTGGGGTAGAAACAATCTTTTTGTTTTTAATGCATCAAAGACTCAGTTTTTACATTATCAACCTGAAAAAAATCTTCCACAAGATTACCCACTAATGTTTAATAATATCCAGCTCAATCCTGCATCATCACTGAACATGCTTGGGGTTTCATTCATGCGGGACTTATATTGGAAAGATCATGTTACATCTCTAAAATCTGCTTCCAAGAGACTAGGTGTGCTAAGCTGACTCCGAACCTTGTTTTCCCCTGCACAGTTGTTGACTTTATACACGGGCTTTATTCTCCCCTGGGTAGAGTACAACTTTCATGTGTGGGGAGGCTTCCCACATACAGCTCTTCTCAATAGGGGGTAGTTAAAGGCATTTCATGTCATTAACTCTCCTCCTCTTACTGGCTCCCTTCAACCTCTGTCTCTTTGTCACACTGTTGCATCTTCATCACTTTTCTATTGCTACTTCGATGGTCACTGTTCCTCTGAACTGTCTGCATGCATTCCTCCACTTCTACGACAGGCGCGTAGCACCCGTCTAGCAGCAAACTCTCACCCCTTTTCTGTCAAACTCACTAATGCAAAAGTTAACCGTTACTCCCAGTCCTTCATTTATGCATCAGGTCAACTCTGGAACTGTCTCCCTCTGTCTGTATTTCCTGCTTCCTATGATCTCCAGTCTTTCAAATGCAGTGTGTCCAGGCATCTCGAAATGAATGGATCTTGAATTTGGCTCTCTCTTGTATTTTGTTTTTCTCTTGGAAGGAACAGTATTGTGGGCTCATTGCCTTTGGTTCCTTCTTCCTCACATAAAAAAAAAAAAAAAAGATGGTGTTGGCTTCCATTACTTGTGTGTGTGGGAGGGGGGGTTATCTGAATGTCTTTCATTCCAGTACATTTTTCCTTGTTCTGCTACTTTCATGAAGAAATAATATATCAGAGAGAAATTGTGAAAATATTACGCTCGCTCGCTCGTCACGCTTTCATAAAGTGCACTTAACTAGTAAATAAGAAACTGGATGTTTACTGAATAACCTATATATGGTATTTACCCTCTCCGGCACAGTCATGCGAATTGCTTTCCATGTGGTTTTGTCGGAAGACGCAGAGTCACGCGAATTGTGTTCCTAAAAAAAAAAAAAATGCCCAAAATTAAGTTTTTGGCCAATTTGCGTCAGATTTTGGTGCATTCTAGTGAGCGCATGTTTGTTCCGAGGTAAGGCATTGGCAACACTGTGACTGAGATAATGCGTAGCAGAAAAACCTAAGTATCTCATGACTAGCCAGGCTGGAGGGATGCACAGCTGTCAGTTGTCCATTTAAACCTGCCATTTTCCCCCCTCCCACCCGAGGCAGAAACCATTATTGAAATGTTGTGATTGTACAGTGCTTTAGACTATAATGTGAAGTGACTGTGTCTATGGAACATAGATATATTGTTTGTAAAGCATTGGGGCCTGCTATCAGCCGTTAGGCCAAAAGACAGGAGTGTGGTTTGTTATAACGGGGTTTCCACTCTGCTTCACCCTGCCTGTAAATGATGTGAGTATTTTACCTTTATAATGAAGCCAGTACTTATATTTTGTGAAACATATAGTGCCTGGATGAGTGAAATAACTGACCTACCATAGCAGGTATTATGTATGCCATAGAGGTATGCCATAGTCGCTAAGGAAACAAATGGTCATGTATGCCATAGTCAGGAAGGGAATAATAGAGGAGGTTGGGATGGAATCATGTAATAATGTTTTATACTGCATATGGTTCAGTTTAAATATACGTATAAAATATCGCAGCGAGTTTTCGTCGAGAAGTATTGCGTGCATTGACTGACTTAGCTCAAACCTAGCCCAAGTATCAGGGACAACAAATACGCCACTCAATCACAGACTTCAGTGGAAAGGTATTGTACCAATCTCAGACAATGCTATATTGCGTATGGTTTAGTGTGAAACATACGAGTACGTATAAAATTGTGCAGCGAGTGTTCACCGAGAAATATTGCATGCATTGACTGTCTTAGCGAAAACATAGTGCATGTATCAGAGAAAAGAAATATGCCACAGCCAAATATATATACGTATGTCGTGCAGTGAACGTTCGTGGAGAAATCTATTGTGTGCATTGCATGTTTAGACAAACGTATCGCAAGGAGAGAAGAAAATACTCCAAAGCCACACACACACACACACACACACACACACACACGCTTACACACTACATAACTTCTCATCTTCCAATAACCCTTCAAGCTCTTGCCAGCATCTCAACACCTCTGGAGGAAGTGAGTTATCTGTATTTTGTTGATTTGTATATTGACCTATTTCTATAGTTCTATATTTTTACACAAATAAGTATTGTTTTTTACATACACACATATGAGATGGTAGAAAGTTCAGCTTCAGTATCAGTACCTAGCAAAGAGACTAGTGGTCATGTCGAGTTTCTAAGAGCACTGTCAAAAACCTTATATTAGTTGTATACTTTGAGTAAAAAAAAAAGAATAATAAAACCGAATGAGTGAAAATATGTACAGTAGGTGTGGGTGAGGCAAGGAAAGAACGTTTTTATCACCGTTTTTATCACGGCAGCCTAATGTTTTATTCGTGTTTTCCTGTGTGTGTGTGTGTGTGTGTGTTTTTTTTTTTTTTTTTTTTTGGTGCTTATCAGCTAGAACGAACATTGACGAATAAGATTAGATAGGTTTCAAGGCAGTATATTGATGTTTGGATGGCGAAAATAAGGCGAGAATAGGTGTTATTTGCGGCACGCAGGCAGCCGGGCCAGGTGGCCAGGCGAATAAAATCGTGCGCCAGAAAACTTACCAAAACTCATCGTGCGCAAGAGGATTTATTGATTTGGAAAAATTACATGACACCGCGAATAGGCAGTAACTCTACAGTGTGTTAACTATTACTGAGTTGTTGAACATTACTAAATTTGGAGGAAATTTTATGCTGACTTTGAATGTTTATATTTGGTGTGAATCAGTAATAATCAGTTCCATACATCACGTTCTTTGAGAGGTAAAGGGTCCTGAGGCCAGGTCACTGTAGTCAAGATTTTTAACATGTGGGTTACTGATCTCCATCTCTCGTGACACTAGATATACTGCACTTCATCTCACAGGGATTCTAGCTGAATGTGAACAACAAATCATTTTCATCCCATCCTGCCTTTTAGACTACTATACTGTTACCTCCAAAAGTTCCAATCTCCATCCTGCCTTTCTGTAACTTATAACACTATTAGTTTGGGTAATTAAAACTAACTGTTGATTAAAACTAACTTGAACAAACCAGACAAACTGCGGTGACTTTGCAATTTCACCTAAACTACTTAATAATTATGAGTTACTGAACTGAAGAGGAAGAAGCGGAACTTTTGAAGGCAATAATACCTAAAGATTATTTTCTCATTTTTATTGGCTTATACTAATATGTTGAAACACTAACCTCCCTGAATAGTTGGCCTGTCATACCAGACCAGGAGCCATCCTTCAACCGCATGCCCCACTCTCTGTCATCTGGCCTCACGTACGAGTACCTGAAGTTGTTTTGTTGTTAATGGAAGATCTCTTTAATTTACTGTATACAGTAAATCTAAAGATGTTTCGTATGTATTGGGGAAGAGAAAATTAAATAATTCCGTTAAATTTCTATGAAAATAGCAAGTCTTGTTTAAGAGTACGAATAGATGGGTGTTTGGGTGCCACCACACCAAGGCCGGAATCAGGCTTATTCTGATGCGAATTGTCTGATTATGTACGTTAGGAGTAATGCTGGAATAAGAACATCTCGTATCACTGGGTCACATTCTGATCATAATGCTTCTCGCTGTTACATGCATCATGTCTAACAATGAAAATGGGTTGGTCAGAACGTGACACAGTGAAATCAGGTGTTCTTATTCCAGTGTTACTCCTAACGTACAGTCATCAGAAAAACTATCGTTACCCTTCAGAGCGATGCACTATGACACAACAACGATGTGTTGTGGAATGACAGGACAGGAAAGTTTGTACCGCAAACCAGTCAATGTCGGTTATGTGAGACACAGATATTAGAATTTGTGCTAAAGATAATAAAAACTCATTAGATCGTTTGGGCTTTGTGTATAGAGAAATGCGTTTTATTATCCGGCACCGAATTCATTAAATAAAAATATAACAGAATGGTGTAAAGTCGGCAACACACATGCAGACGGGCAATGAATATGTGCACCCATGCCAGACGTATCATAGTACTTCAGCCGATACCAGCCAAGGTAGTAAATTTCAGTGTAATAATGATATGTATTGCTTTCAACGTATAATAAATGTTGAGTAAAAGGAAAATAATACATATTCAGACTCAATGCTTTAATATTTTGTATACCTACCCCCTGCTTCCAAAACAGCCTCTAGACGTCTGAAGCATCCATCTGAAGCATTTAACTACCCATCTAAAGCAAACAAATGAACTCGTGCACCCCTGCTAAATTATCATTAAAAAAAAAAAAAAGATGCCTATAGATTTAATACCTTTCAAAATAATTTATTTGTCGTATTCTATAGAAAATAAGTGTTGAATAGTAGGAAAATAATAAGCGTGCCGAGTTTCATTAATCCCAGGCGGGGCGCTCAGGGTAACGCAAACACGTCCTATGTATTTCCCCACCACATGGCTCATTCATGTTCATTATTCCAACTCTTGTAATGGGACTGTGATATGGCAACACTAGATAGGGGAGGGGCGAACAGTAAGGACCCGCCCACATAGCCCAGCTAACGTTCGTTTTGCATCGAACCTTCCTGGCTGGTAACGATAGTTTTTCTTATGACCGTACATAATCGGACAATTCATGCCAGAGTCAGTGTGGTTCCGGCCTTGGTGTGGTGGCGCCCTTTGAATAACTGGTTCCATATCTGTAGTGGAGTGGGATAGGGATGTATGATATCGCCATAGCTGTTCAGTATGGTATAGTGAAGGTTATCCGTCTAAGGAGATGTGCCTCCAAAGTGTTAAAAGCTAAACAAATTCACCCTTATTTTCCTTAGGAGGTATTGAACACAGGTAACGGTGAGAATGTTGTGGTCACATGTGGTCAGTGTGTTACATCGACACCAGAGGACCACCAGTTCACCATGACGCATGCGGAAGAGAGAGAGAGAGAGAGAGAGAGAGAGAGAGAGGTTCAGGAGTTGCTTAACACAAGTAATCAGGAGCCCTTATGTTTTCCTTGGTCATCCATCTACTGATCGTGTACAACAAGGATGACTGGCACTATCAAGGCTGCACTAAACTTCTGCCTTATGATCTGGCTACTTAGAGATGGTGCCTGAGGTACACCGGTTTTCAATAACTGACTTTCAGTGAGGAGGATTACAAATGAAAGTTTAAAACCCTATTAGTAGAATTTCTTCTCTTTAGGAATAACATATGACCTTCAGGCCGTGTTGCATTTCATGGATTATTTCCTCTCTGTCGTCATAGAGAAAACGTGGCTCGTATATATGGACAAAATGGTAGTCTACAGGTCACATTGTCAAAAGATTCGAAATGCTCCAAGTGACGATAATAGTAGATTTTTTTTTTCTTTTTTTAACACGGACCTATCATGAGGAGGACCCATTACCTTGAATTCCCAAACTGTTTCCTCTCCCAGCCGGTTTCGATCTCATGTTTTTATTTATTTATTTATTTAATTATTTATTGTCAACCTGCCATTGCCCCATCATATGATCTGAATAGGCTAAAGAGTTAGATTTTTGATAACTATTTTAAAAATTCTGTGTAGTTCATTCATTATATTCTTGGAACATAGCCAGGTACGGCAATGTTATGTTTGTAAAGGGTATGGTTCATACTGCAAAAGAATAATAATATATGAATGACAATTTACGGCAGAACTGTAAATCCTGTATACATAATGGAAATATGCCTATATCCGTAAATGTTTCCTACTTGCAGGAGACAAAAGATCGGAAACACAGATAAATCCATTCCTAAATTCTCTAGATTGCCTTGAATCCGGGTGACGCCTGTATTTGTTTTGTTTTGTTTTTTTCTTGCTGCAACCTCATAATTTTATACAAGTAAAGTCAACTGATACTGAACAGGCTTCTTAAGGGAAGATCTAACGCTTCTAGTTAAAAACGTCTATCCCAATCGTCAGTAGAGAACAAAAGTACGTAAAGAACTAGAAAGCATCAAAGAGCGCATACCTCCGCCAATGGCATTCCAGGATCCGGATCCGCCCCAAAGTATACTCAATTCTTTCTATGTCCAAGGCCCACTCGTCCATGAATTTTCACTGAAATTCATTGAGAACTTTTGGGGTTATTGTTTGGACAAACAAACAAAAAACTCCTGGATCCTAATGATGATCCGGTTCACCATCAAAATTTAATGGCTTGTTCCTTGGGCCATACCCTACCCCCCCAAAAAAAAAAAAAAATCAAAATACGTTTGTAATTTTTTGAGTGATGCTGTTAACAGACAAATAAACCAATGGCAGCAAAAACATAACCTCCTTGGCGGAGGTAATAACATAATTCCTGGACTCAGTGGGTTGAACTAGACTACCAATGCGACCTACGTGAAATTAATCCTTTTTGCGAGGAAGTCCACAACATTTTGTATGGGTCCCGTAAAGGTGAGCCGCTTACCCCCCGGCGCTGTGGGGTCGTCCAACATCGCTGCTACTTGTGTTGGAAACTCTTCTTGTGATACCACCAGATGAGGCCGATGAGGGAACCTAGGATGGAATGGTACCTTTAGCTTTCCCAGTTGGATTTTAGTGCTTAATGGTATAATGGAATCAAAATTTAGAGAGCATAATCTTACTCATCGTTTACATTAACATGGGCCAGATCTTCGACACTTTTCAGCTTATTCCACGTAGTCCAGTGGCAATGTAAGACCACACTATGGCTCTGTATCCTTTCCATAACACTTCTTTGTGACTAGTGCCATACGTAAATGGTAACACCTTGGTACAACTCGACAGTCAAGATGGAGAGATGGCAATTTTTGGCCAAGTCATAGCGAATTGAGTGTATTCAACACACCTGTATGAGGAAAGAATAGGAAATACTACTTGGATATAGACTGTGTCTAAAAGCTTGGGTAGGGTCTCCTTTAACAGTCTTAGACTGAGTGAATCCCTGTCACTTACTATTTACACAATCCATCTACCCTGCACTAATTTTTTCACACTTCACAAAGTCCAATGACCACGAAGGACACGAAAAGGAAATGTCGAAGTTATGTGGATTGAAATTTAAGACACTTTTTCCAGAGACAATGAACAAACGAAACCTCTGAAAAAAGGACATATCTTACATGGTAATTTCCAAAGACATAATCTGCACATTAGAAACCGTCCTCACTTTACAAGCACTTAACGTTTAGCTCATAGGCACTGTATCTTAAAAGAGGTCATTATACAGGGTGCCCCAAGAAATGTCTGCTAAACTTCAGGAAGATAATTTAGGGGTGAGTTTGAGTAAAAAATACTATATCAACATGAGTCCACTTCGCGCCCATAATGAAGCTATTTTTTTTTTTTTTTTCTAAGGAAGGAGTAGTCAACGGCTAGAAGCCCACAAAAGTGTTTCCCTTAAGAAAGAGTGAAAGAGAGCTAAATTCGACAAACGTTCATTTCAAGATCCTTGGACATAATGCATTTATAAGACTAGAGGTCATAGGCATACATGTACAGAGTTGACCAGTTACACGAAGGACTGGGAGTATTGATTAACTTGTGCATAAGAAAACGGGACAGAAAAGGGGTGAGTTTCCTGCTATATGGGTGCTACAAACCAGTCGTAGTGGTGGAGGGATGCACGCAGACAGTTCAGAGAAGCTGTGACCACTGAAGTAACGATAAAAATGAAATAAAGATGCAACAGTGCAGCAAAGGGACAGAAGTTGAAAGGAGTCAGTAAGAGAACGAGAGTTAATGATATGAAAATTCTTTGACTGATAATCTTATGGGTTAATAATCTTAGAGACCATTCCACCGATATGGTCATCAATAATAATTGTACCCTGATATCGGCTGAGAATTCAGTCCGTATTGATATACAGCATTTTCTATTCAAAATTATTCCTAGAAGAAAATGAAATTTGACAGACAATTCCTAGGACACCCTGTATATACTGCAGAAGGTCATGCTAACTTTTTTGTTTTTTTTAACCTAACCTGACCTACCCTGCCGAAGCTTAACAGATTAACCTAACTGACTAATAAGCTAACCTAACCTAGTTCTAAGAGAACAAGCCAAGCCTAACCTAGTCTTTCCTGGATAAGAAAAGGTGCAACAATGGTACACAGAATGGAAATCAGCAACAGTATAGATGAAAGTGTCCGAGTATTATCCTCTCTGTTTCTGAATTATATTTTATCCTGTGCTCTAGAATTCGAGGGTGGTGCACGGCGTTATTTACGGTATATACTACTAAAATTCCCATTCTGTTTATGTTTGTACCCTCTAATTAACCAAAACTGTTCATTACAGCGCAACAGTTTTTGAATCACTGTACCTAAAATGCGTTAACTTAAAGAATGCATAAAAATAAAACGGGTGCAGTGGACTCCAGTTACCCAAAATGTTAAATAATACACGTCTGTATGTTATATTATGCGGTAAGTGCGGCAGGACATATCTGTGAAGTTTCATGTCTGCACAGAGAGAGAGAGAGAGAGAGAGAGAGAGAGAGAGAGAGAGAGAGAGAGAGTTTGTCTGCCCGTCTGTCTGTCCTCAATAGAAATCAAGGGGGATGCATGTAGAATACTTTTAACAGCTCTGACAGGTGTAACTTCTTACAATGAATTTATATTTTTAAAACATGTTCATTCCATAAGCTCAAATGGCTCCTCTGATGGCCAAGATTATACTTAATCGGAAATACGCAAGTCAGCGTGATGGAAAGATGGGAGCCAAATACCGATAAATTTCTTCTCCAATCATATTATTAGAAACAGAGGGTCTGATGGGTAGGTAAACTGATTGGTGGGATGAGTGGGCAATGTTGGTGGGTAGGTGGGTAGTGAGAAAATACGTCTATCTATCTATCTATCAATAGCCCGACGCCCTAATCCCGCAAAGGGTGGCCGCAGACAAAACGCCTCCAAGTCGCTGTCACCCACCATTTGACTACCCTCCCCCCGACACACTCCCCCCTCCCTCATATACCTCTCAACTCCATCCCTCCACCTCATCCTCGGTCTTCCCCTCCCTCTCCCTCCCTCCACCTCACCTACATACACCTTCTTAGTCAGTCTTTCATTCTCCATTCTCCCCACATATCCAAACCACCTCAGTGTGTTTCTCCTAATCTTCTCAATCACATCCACATCCACCCCACAACGTTCTTTCACTTCTTCATTCGTCATCCTGTCTCTCCATGTCACTCCACATGCTCCTCTCAAATAGCTCATTTCCACTGCTGTCACTCTTGACTTGTTCCCCTCTTCCAAGGTCCATGCCTCGCTTCCATACGTCAGGGTAGGGATCACAATACTATCATGCAGTGACTTCTTAACTTCCGTACTCACCTCCCTATTTCTCATCACTGCTTTCAGTGAACCAACAACCTTCCTTCCCGCTGTATCCTTTCATGCACTTCATCCCCCGAAGTTCCATCCTTACTCATCACACTACCCAGGTACTGTACTTGAATGCACTAACATTCTCCATATCCTCGCCATCCAAACTCACCGTGCATTCTGTGACGTCATTCCTCTCAAACATCATAACTTTACTCTTGTTTACATTAATTTTCAGGTTCCTCTTCCTACACACTGTCCCAAATTCATTCATCAAACCTTGCAACCCCTGTTCATCTTCAGTCAACAATACTGTATCATGAGCAAACAACAACACCGGAATCTTCCAAATCTCACTCTCATTCATTAGAGGCAGCCCCACATCCACTGCCCTTCCTTGCACCTCCTTCACAACCCCATACATATATATATTAAACAGCCATGGAGACATCACACAACCCTGTTTCAGTCCCACACTGAGATCAAAGAACTCACTCAGCTCAGCATCCACTCACATCGTAGCCCTAGCTTCTTCGTACATACTCTTCACAACACTCAACAATTTCCCCTCCACTCCATATATTCTCAGTACCTTCCACATACCTTGTCTATCTATTCTGTCATAAGCTTTCTCCAAGTCCATGAAGGCAGCATACACTTTCTTCCCCTTCCCTAGATACTTCTCCACTAATCATCTTAGAACAAATATCTGATCTACACAGCCATTTCCCTTCCTAAATCCCCCTTGTTCTTCTCCAACTAGCTCCTCTGTTATATGCCTAACCCCATCAATGAGTATTCTAGAATATATTTTTCCAGTTACACTAAGAAGGCAAATACCCCTATGGTTACTGCTTCTCTCTCCCATTTTCCTTTGTATAAAGGAACAATTATACCTGATTTCCAGTCCTGCGGAACCTTTCCCTCTTCCCAAGCCAATCTACATAACTTCCATATCCACTCCACTACAATCTCACCCCGATACCTCAGCATTTCACCTCACACTCCATCAATTCTTGGGACCATTCCCATCTTGATCTTCTTCATTGCTTCCACTATTTCCAACCTAATCTCTTCCTCTCTCCTCTCATCTCTCCTTCTCCCACCCATTCTCCAACCACTTATACTCGCACTGCTTTCACGCGCTACATTCAACAAATCCTCAAAGTGCTCCTTCCATATCCTCAATTTCTCTTTCTTCTCCACCAACAATCTATTATTGCTATCTTTCACTCCCCTGCTATTACCCCTTTCACACTGCCTTACTTTCTTTACCTCCTTCCAAAACAATTTCTTACTCTCCATTTCACATTTAGATTCCAACCAAACTCTTCATCGACTTTATTCTTACTCTCCTTCACCAATCTCATCACCTCCCTTCTCCTGCTCACATATACCTCTCTCTTCTCTCTCTCTCTCATCTTCTTCCCTACCTCTACTCGCTAGCTATTCACTGTATGCCTTCTTCTTTTGTTCCACAGCTCGTTTCACCTCATCATTCCACCATGCTGTCCTTTGCACACTCCTGCATCTCCTCCTCACTCCACAAACTACCTCACACGCTGCGCTTATTGCTTCCGTGAATATCTTACATACGTCTTCCACCCCTTCCAACTGCTCTAACTCATACCTTTCCAATTTTTCTTCCACTATGCTCTTATATTTTGCCATTTGCTCACTGTCTTGCAATTTCTCCACTCCTCTCACAGAAGCTGTTTCCTCCTGTCTTCCCCTACGTCTCTTCAACCATTTTCTTTGCAGTCATACCTTGGCCATCACTTATTGATGGTCCGAGATTCCATTCCCCGACCCTCTCCACACTCTAGCATCCACCACCTGTCTTCTCATTCGCTCATCCACACACATATAGTCTATCATTGCCTCTGATTCAACAAGTTCACCATCCATCTTCCTCATAACTCTCCATATATACCTGTGGATCATCTTATGCCGAAAGTAGGTGTTAGCTATTGCTAACCCCTTACCAGCACAAATGTTCAATAAAGTACTACCATTCCCATCTACTTCAGCTGGCACACCCCACTGACCAACCACTCCATCCACTTGTACGTACCCGACTTTGCCATTCATGTCTCCAATCAAAAACACTCTCTCACTCCTCTCATTACGACCATGGTAGAAATAGATACATGGATCGTATACCTCTTGGGAAATGGGCCCAAGGATAAAATGGAAACCCGAGGGTCTTCCCCTGCAAGGAGTGACCATCCAGGTTCCCACGTAATGCACGATCACAGGGTTTTACCAAGGCAATGCCGGATACCTCTCCCAGTTTTTCTTAATATCAATGTGGATATCACCTAGTGACTTACAAGAGGAAGATTCTTGTCGTATAAATGACTGAATCTAACCGTATATCAGTTAAAGCCTAATCGTTTATCATTTAATCTTAATCGTACTGCAGCTGAAGCTTATATGATTAAGATCAAATGATTTTCAGTTAAGTTGAAGATTAATCGTATATCAGTTGAAACCTAATCATACATCAGTTGAAGCCTACTCGTATATCAGTAGATGCATAATTGTATAACAGTTTAAGCCTAATCATATACGAGTTAATGCCTAATAGTAAATCAGTTGATGCCTAATCGTATAACAGTTGAACTGTATATCACTTGATGTCAAATCGTTTATCAGTTGAAGCCCCATTATACATCAGTTGATGCTGAGTAATATATCATTTGATGCCTAATTGCATATCAGTTGTAGTCTAATCGTATATCAGCTGAGTCCTAATCGTATATCAGTTGAGGCCTAATCGTATATCAGTTGAGCCCTAATCGTATATCAGTTGTAGTCTAATCGTATACCAGTTGAGCCCTAATCGAATCAGTTGAGGCATAATGGCACATATGTTGACTCGTCATCGTATATTACCTGAGGCTTAACCGTATATCACTGAAATCTAATCGTATATCAATTGAAGGCTAATCGTATATCAGTATGCTTTAAGAGGTCAGGAGCCGAATCACAGGTATGTTCACGTTCTGGTGCCGAATCACAGCTGTGTTCACGATCTGGTGCCGAATCACAGCTGTATTCACGATCTGGTGCCATGCTCATCTGTTTCTACTGTCCGCAAAAAATATTTGTTTGGTCATGGAGAAAGGATGGAGAATGAGAGATTAACCATGGAACGGGTGACCAAAGATGAGATTGGAGGATTGATTGAAGATACATATGAGAGAGGGGGAAGTTGGACGGAGGTTAGGTAAATGGCAATGAACAGGGTGACGTAGAGGGCTATTTGTTTCTGGCCAACAGTATCTGGATTAAGGCGTCTGGCAATAGATAGACGGGGAGTATAATGCTTTGTAAAGTAAATTGTTGCCCTGTGTAACTACATGACTGTATAAGTAAATTATTACTCGACAGTAATAGGTTAACTCTTTATTTGTACAGGTAAAATTTAACTGGTGAAATAGAATTATATAAGTAAAGTATTTCTTCATATGGGTTGAATATTGCACGGGATAGGCAAATTTTCTCTTTCTACAGGTATACATCATTTACTTGACAAACCTGGGGATAAATCACTTACTTCATAAACTTTGAAGGGAAGAGATAGGTGGTGGGGGCAATAACCACGCCCCTGTCAGCAGTCCAGGTGGCCACTCGTTGTGGCAGAGTAAATGAATCACTGTACGGCAACGACGAGTACAGCTTCACTCTGAAAACATCAACAACATAAAAAGAAGACCATTTGTATTAAGAACACTAGCAACAGCAGCAAAAAAAAATAATAGCAGCAAAGACTGATAACATTAGTGTCTTATTCAGCCTCTTCACTCCTATTCTCTCAGAGTAGGCTACTCCCTTCTCCCTTCATCCACCACACAATACTCGGTTTTACCACGCACAGAAAAATCACATGAACAGGAAAACCTCAGCATAATTCATTCCCCACTCTAATGTCAACAGTACTTCCAAACATCTTTTTCTCTATGTATTCAGTCAGACACATTTTATCATTCTTACCAGTCTCACAATATCACGTATACTTGTGTAGTTCTTTGTGCTTAAAATATTATAACAATTAATCCTATTAAACAGCCTTCAGTCAGTGTTCGTTGTCCGTCTTGCCTTCCACTCCAGAACAGCTTATTACATTATTTTCACAGGGCCATTGTGCACTTCCTTATATAAGTCCGGTATCACAAAACCCTGTAACTTTTGGTTGACCATGCCACCTAGTTGATCCCCAAACCTGTCCTTCTCTTCACCTACAGTAGAACCAGATGTAGCCGCAGTGATCAGTACCACTTTCATCGAATTTCGATTGAACTTGACGTGATATACACCTTGATTATTTTTTTTTATGCTTTAGCAGTCTTCCATTACTCTTTATTATTCATCATTCTTTAATAAAGCAACTCCTTCACTCCACAAACGCATGCATGTAACTTACACACTTCACACCCTCCCGCTATATATGATGGAATCATGATAGGTGAAGCTTTTCTTAGTGTTCCTCTGATTATTACGCAATTATTGCGCATTTACAGAAGATACTTCCTGACAGTCAGGAAGACTTCCATTCCCGCCCATGAGGCGTCTTCCTGGGGTCGTTTTTAAGCCTTCGTTAGTCCGGTGGGGTTTTCAAACACGGTTGGTTAGGTGAGGTGTTACAGCACCCCAATACAAAAATACATGTAGTGTTACCAGCATGTTAAATATATTCATACAGCCGCTTCGGCATATCTCTGCAATCATTAATGAACAGATTGAATGCCTTGTAGCTGGTGTTTTTTAATTTGAAATAATAAAATACAATAACTTATAAAAATGGTAAAAAAGAAAACAACATATTGATTCAAAAGACTTTTATTAGGTAAACAGCCACAGGATAATACATTTCATGTTGCTATTTTTTTCCTCACTATTATGATAAACGATATGGAAAAATAAATACAATCCAATATATTTCACATTATGATCTAAATCACAAATATAACTAAACATATATATCAGTGTAATGAAAATTAGCATAAATTTGTTACGTAAACATATATTGTATATTTTATCTAAAGCACACCAATACAATAATAGAGAAATGTATCACTCATCAAGAATAGCCACAGAATGTTCCAACAAAAATGAAATGCAGAAAAAATCTATATGAGCTCATTACAAAGCCATGGATGAGACATTGGTTTTGCCCAACATCCTCACCATTTCCGATCAGTCCGATTCACCACCTGATAGTGTATCTTGGCACTCAGTGCAACTCACAATTACCCTTGCTGTGATAACTGCAAACATGTTTACCACAAGTGCTACACATTGTTTTCACCTTTCGGGCCTGAGACCTGGCACAAAATGCACATCGCTTTGTCCTTTGTGATGACTGTGGCTAAGGGGTTGTTGAAGATCCAACGGCTGCGGGCAACAGTATTCTACTTACTGCACTGAGATCTCTTTGGAGATGCATGGTCTGCGGTCTCCTCTTTAGACTGTCCTCAATAAGCACCAAACATACCTTCCTGATGAATTTGCGGCGCCTCAGCTTATTCTGTGGGTTGTGAGCATATAGGACATGCGAATTTACTGTGGAGATGTTGAGGAGTGCAAAGAACACAGTACCCAACGACGGCTGTTTCTGGAGGTGTCATACTTCCCTACCATCATGTCGACCACATCAACCCCTCGTTTGGTTGAATTGTAGAGAGTGATGATTTCAAGCTTCTTATCATCACCAGTTCCTGGGTCTATATTGTCATCATGGTGTATGCTGCTCACAAGTACAACATTATTCTTCCTGTTTTTACTCTTACTTTTTGGTTTGTATGAGACTAATGTAAGGTTCTCTCTTAATCCAAACATACCATCACAAGAAGGTCTACCCTTTGTCACCAAGAACTGCTGGGGAATCTCAAGTCTGTTCTTTGGAGTGTCCCTACGGCAGTCAATTTGTGTCGTGAAGTAGTGATACGACTAGTGGAAAGGTAGTATACCAATTATTGTCAAATGTTACATTTCTGCCAGATCCGGAGACCTCAGAGACAAGCCTTGTGACCACGGCCTGAAGTGAACTGTATTTCTTGTCAGCCTCGTATGGCCCATCTGGCTGTATTCCATATTAGATACATAGAAAGTTTTTGCACCAGACAGTGCAAGTATTTAGATGCCATACTTGGCTGGTTTGCTGGGGATATATTGCCTGAAGGAACAGTGGCCCCTAAAGGCTACAAGCATTTCATCTATAATCACAGTTTCTGATGGAGTGTAGTTCTTTTTACAATTTTCTACAAATATGTCATATATTTGTCTGATTGGGGCAAGCTTATCCACCTACTTTCTTGCCTCGCGTGTTGCTTTGTCGTCAAATCCTGGACAACACAACAGAAAGCGAAAGCGATTCAGTAACATAGTCAGCCTGAATATCTCTATTCCAGTACCATCAGATTTCCATATATCAGCAAGGTGTAGCCTGTTGGCGTGATAAGTACCAGCTAACATAAATAGGCCAAGAAATGGTTTCATTTCGACTATGTCAGTGTTTCGTGTTCTGTAGGGCTCAGCATACTTCCCTTTCATCTCATTGATTGTCAAGTTAGTATACTCGACCAATAAATCAATTATTTCTGGAGTGATGAAGAGTGCCCAGAGGTCTGTAGGTGAATGGGAAATTAGGGCTGATCCTTCTGGCCCTGCTCTAAATTTGATTACATTGTGAGCACGGGTACGACCTACTAAATTAGGAGCATTCTTCTTCCACCATGCTGTTTTGTCTTTTCCCATCCATCCTTCACTTCTTGGCTTTTTTCTTTTGGGGCTTCTTTTGTATATCATCTGGCTCTGATTCATAACAGTCGGAGTCAGGAACCTGTTCATCCTCTTCTACTACATCATCTTCACCTTCAGTGTTGGAGGCTGGAACATACTCATCCCCTTCTACATCTTCATCATCTTGTAAGCTGCTTACAATCGCCTCCTACAATATCTTTTGAATCCGTAGCCTCTCGGCATCATCCATCTTGTACGTGAAAAGATGGATAGTTTTTATCAATTAGAAAGTTTCCATAAAACAAATATATGATATTATGCATTATTGTCTTAGCTAAACTCATAATTATATGACAGAATGAGTAATAAAATACACTGAGTGCAGCAATCATTGTAAACATATATTAGAAAGAGGACTGGTGTATATTCTTCATAACAAATCTACATAAATTCATTCCCCATTGAAATGAGAAACATTTCATAAATCGTGATAATATACCTTGGTTAGTCTGGTGGGGTGACTGGACACCCCAGGGGTGAAAAAGTGTGTGTGCCTCTCACTACAACACAGGCAGGACCGCGTAACTCCACGTGCTCCTTCCCCTCACTGAATCAGGCGAGTACTGGAAAGGAGAGAAAATTTAATCAAGTTGCCACCTAGGAAATATGCCAAAACACCCCACAGAAGTAACGTAGGGTTAAGGAAATCCCCTTGGCGTAGACATTAGCCACCGAACCAAGAAATTTCTGTGTGATAGCAAGCTGTACTTTGTTGGTTTTTTTGGAGCACTTTGGTGCTCAAAACGCAGGCTTGCCGTAGCAAGCTGTTCTGAGTGTTTGTAATGCACCGTGAACTGATAAGATGTTGGCATGCACTGCTTTGGTGCTCAATACGCATCACACACAGATAGCCAGCTCTATTGGCTCAGTTACGAATGGTAGCTAATTGGCCGCAGGCTCCCCTCTCTCTGTGTCTCACGCACGCACTCTCTGGTGCCACTACAATTCTCGTAACTCCTAAAGCGTTTTCTTTGTGCGTATTCTTGGAATTTCGCCCACTGCGTTCTCCACTGATTTTTCCATACACTCCACTTCGCTCGCATTTATTCCTGAAACACTTATCTATTCCATTTACTTTATACTGGCAATGTTAGACTTCCATCGTTTCAATCGTTAATCAATACAGTAAGTAAGTCGTCATAAACCGTCAAAAAAAAAAAAAAAATACAATAGGTACGAAGTTCGGAAGTTGGATGTCCTGAGCCGGCAGGGGACCATCAGTAGATTTACGATGTGGTGGCCATCATTAGAGAAAGGACTATCAAGATACCGGCGCTGCTGTTGGCCGCCACGGTGCCGACACGCCTATTGACGCTGGGCAGCGGATATTTGCTGAAGGGGTGGCACTCTTTAATCCTCTTAAAAAAGTAGAGTAAAAATAACTCAAAGTGACTAGTGTTTATTGAATTATTGCATGTGACGTTTTTTGGCGCATACACAGGCGTGTGCAAAATTTGGTGCAAAACGACTGTGTGGGAGCAGCTGTGGGCTGTGTCTGTCTGTCTGTCTGTCTGTCTGTCAGTCTGTCTGTCTGTCTGTCTGTCTCTGTCTCTGTCTCTGTCTCTCTCTGTCTCTCTCTCTCTCTCTGTCTCTCTGTCTGTCTCTCTCTCTCTCTCAAGTGCGCATGCTCTCTAATGTCACGCTGATCTCATCTGAAATGGCCGTCCTCGGGAATCGTTGTCACCACGTGAGCATGGATGCAGTTGCTCAAGTTATTGCATAAAAAAAGGGGGGGGGGAAACAGAAAGATCTAAAGATAAATTTGATAATTGCCTCAGTGGTTAACCACAAATCCGGCCTCCTAAGGGCAGTTCTGGGCATTCTGGCCATGAGGCCATAACAGTAGCGGCCTCAGAATGGCCTTGGAGGCCAATGCCACAATGTATGTATTCTTCCCCATGCTAAGTTACCCTTGTACCCCAATTTTAAGCCTCCTGGGGGCTCTGGTATGGCAGACTGTAAAACTTACACAACATTCAGCATACAGTGACTGAGAACTTAGTAGTGTAGATTTAACAAAATCAGTACAACTTGCATGAAATAGTTTCAGCTAATCTAGCAGCAAGTGCTAAAAATGTCAAAACACCAGGAAATTTCCTGTGCGAGGAATGACGGTACAGTTTCATAACCCTTTAACCGTGGGTATTGTTTTGGTCTGACTGTCCTCTCCCGGGGGGGTTTCAGCCAAATGTAAACAAACCTTTAAACCTTAATAACTCTGCACAGAATAAAGCTAGAGAAAAAAAATAAGGTACCATTAGAAAGTACTAACCTTCAGCTTTGCAGTGATGTAGGTTTCATGACTTTGTGGACTTTCACAGGATGGGGAGAGCCGTTAGAAGTGAGGGGTGTGAAATAACTATTTTATGCCCCACACACCAGTACCAAATGCCAACCACTCTCTCATAATAGTAATATAAACATATATGAACACTGTACATACGATAAACACCCACTCTGTGTTCACTGAGGTAGGTAAAAGGCACTTCCCCAGGCTGCGCCCGCTCTTCACTGCGGCACCGCCTCACTTCACTGCGGCGGCACCCGCTCACTGACGTTTCATGCGATCTTTTCATTCTTTCTAACTTCTAATATTATTTTACATATAATATGGGCAATGTACATTATATTTACAATGCACTTATTACTATATTGCGTCACTGGCGCATCACAGAATTATATAAGTGCCGCAGAATTCCACAAGTGCCGCAGATTCTCTTATTACAATATCACTTATTATACTGGCCAATATTTCCTTTTTTTTCTAGGCAAAATATCCCTTATTACTACATTATCCATCATACAATTATTGGCAAAGCACGTCACTGTCGCATCACTATATATCACTGTCACTTTCAGTATTTACTCAGAGAGTGGTACTCGGCAAAGCACAGACTTACACATAGAGCGACTTGGCATTCAAGGCACTGGTGTGTGCTCATTTTTCTTGTCCTAGGCCTCCGTGTGGTGGTAGAACATACTCTGCAGCGGCCCTGTGACAACCTGCCGCCTGCTGTAGGAGGCAATTTCACAAGCTGGTGCCGGCTCATGTAATTGCGGCACTCAAGACGGTCAGGTTGTGTGTCAGAGTGTCGCCTCGGGATCAATGCCGTCACCTGACCAAATCGTGCAAGTAGCTGCTGCACGACAGTCTTCGAAAACTGTCTCAGTGATGGTTGCCTTATGCCCCTGACTTGTGTCTTGTAGAGAATGAAGGCGTTGAGCATGCACATATCGAGCATGTGCAGGCAAGCCTTCCTGTACCATCGGGTGTTTCTCCTGAGACAGTCGATTTCGCCAATCATCATATCAGACTTATCAACAAGTCTCATATTTACATTATAATCAATGACGGCATCAGGCTTCATGATTGGCTCTCCCGTCCTGTAGCTGACCTTCCCAGTTCTCTTCAATTCCCCCTTGTGGATGGTGCTGATCATATTCACGACCTTCTTGTCATGCCACGTGATCGCAAGAAGCTTGTCTGACTTCTTCAGGTGAACATCTCCCCTGGATGATGATGATGCTTCGGGGAAACTAGGCCACTCTTTCCTATAGCGTCGTACAGTGCCAACAGTGCCAATGCCGTGTTCAGCAAGGTATTTGGAGAGTTTCGGTGCTGTGTAATAATTGTCTGTGTACAGCACATGATTACCACCAAAATACCTCTCCATCAGCACTTTTACAACGGAGCCAGAGAAGCCAAGGGGGTCTTTCCTGTTCACATCCATTGTGCTAGCCGAGTAAATGACAAAATCAAGGATATACCCCGTCTCACAGTCACACAGCACAAAGAACTTTATCCCAAAGCGGTGGCGTTTGCTGGGGATGTACTGCATGAATTTGAGACGTCCTCTGAACAATACCAGGGATTCGTCTATGACGAATTTCTGCATAGGCCTGAAAAATCGCATAAATCGATCCCTAATCCTGTTGAGAAAATCCCTCACTTTCCACAAAGGATCAGTTTGGGACGGGTTGTCATTGTCAGCGAAGTGCAGGTATCCTAGCAGCTGTCGGAACCGATCCCATGACATATACTTCCCGAATATAGGGATAGTAGTTATGTCATCCACGAGCCAGTACTCCTCCAACTCATGTCTCTTTATATGGGGCATCAGAAACATTAGTGCAAAAATCACATACAGCTCTCTGATCCCGAAAGGCAACCACGACACTTGCTTTGGTGAGCCAATAGGTCCCAGCCCTTCTGCTGCACACTGAGCTGCATACCTATTGGTCTCATCGCTGACATGCTGCACAATTTCATCATCAAGGAAGGCCAGGAAGTAATCAACAAACTCATCACCTGCGTTGCATGGGAAGGCAGGCTGTATTCCAGCATTTGTCATATCAAACGGTGGATTGTGTGGCTGGAAATCTCCACCGTCAGACCAAACAAATGCATCCACTTGCCCTGTGCGTGGTTCAGTGGCAGGGGCAGGCTGCATTCCACTCCTTTCCCCGTGAGAAGGAGCTGATGTGGAGGCAATGGGTGAGGCAGGAGGTGAGGCAGGAGGCAAGCGGGAGGTGGGTGAGGCAGGAGGCAACGGGGAGGGGGGTGAGTGCGGGGGCGGTGAGTGGGGGGGTGGCGCTGGTGAGGGAACTGAGCAGGGGGGGGCAGGCGGGGGGGTTTCTGACCTGGTGCGTGGTGAAACTTGACCCTTTCTACCCCGCTTATCACCTCGCTTATCGCCTCGCTTATCACCCAGCTTTGCCCTCCAACTGCCATGCATCCCCTTTGTTGTAGACCTGCCTGCACGGCCTGCACGGCCTGCCTTCCCTCGCTTTGCAGGCTTTGGTAATTCGTACTCCTCAGATGATGTAGACTGAGGAGAGGGCACGACAGATGATGATGATGATGATGTGAGGGCAATAGGGCTAGGGGAACGGGAAATTGATGGGAAATGCGTACTAGGGCCTGGTGTGGGAGACGTGAGCCTGCGCTTCACTCCCTTCCCACATGCAATACCAGATTTGCCCATAGGAGCCTTTCCTTTCCCAGAGTAAGTTGGGGGTGGTGGGGGGGAATCAACACGACCACTTTCATCACTGTCACTATCAATGGAAAATGGTTCACCACCAATCACTGCCAAATCATCACTGCTTGCTGTGAGTGTGTCACTTTCACTGCCACAATCAAGAGTAGTACTTACAGTTTTGTCCAGCTCAGTTCTAATTTCAAGAGTGCTCAACCCCTTCTGCCTCGCCGTCGGCAGTTCTTTTACCGGTGTAGAGGTAGAGGGAACACTAGCACTAATCATTGTAGAGGAGGAAGCGAGCGACGATGAGTCGGGACGGAGCGCCATTATCACGCACAGAGCTGGACAGATACTGACTGACACGGGTCAGGGCAGGGGTGGGTGGGGCCCCCTCGGGGTTGGAGGAGGGAGGTGTGGGATGGCTGGCATGAAAGAACTCAACAGCTACTCTTGCGTGAGACTATTTGCGGCGCCGGGAAAACGCGCGGTGTTCAAAATATTCAACATCATTCCAGAATGACACCCGCAGTTTGGTCCAGTTTTGTCACTGTCATTCTGGAATGACACCCGCGGTTTGGTCCAGTTTTGTCACTGTCATTCTGGAATGACACCCGCGGTTAAAGGGTTAATCAGTGCGACTTACTCAAAATTTCTGAAGGCTAAAGGTAGTTTCTGAAAGACAAAAAGAAAAAAAAAATCTTCAAATAGGGCACCCAGGTGAGAAAATCCCTGTAGTGGAGGAGTTAATATCGGATTAATAGGATTACCTGAATTTTGTCAGATCATCGTTGATAATGGCGATGAGTGAGTCAGTGCGAGAGAATGTCTTGTGAAGGTGATGAAG
Organism: Coenobita brevimanus; assembly: GCF_032717465.1. Classification (NCBI taxonomy): domain Eukaryota; kingdom Metazoa; phylum Arthropoda; class Malacostraca; order Decapoda; family Coenobitidae; genus Coenobita; species Coenobita brevimanus. Next base: position 43,715,231 of record NC_136999.1, on the reverse strand, counting down.
GGTGTGGAGGCGGTGGAGAGGGAGGCGAGTGAAGGCAAGCAGCCTTGTTGTCTGAATCATCAGCAGGTGAGTTTTGAAGGAAGACTCGGCAAAAGTGGACAGGAAGTCTGGATCGTCACTCACCACCACCACAGTCATGCACCAAACCACCTCTCTCAGCTGTAAATGACACCAGTTTAATAAGGACGTTGTTCAGACCTTCTGATATTACGTTGTTTTTATTGGTTAATTTTCTGTTTTAAATCTACCAAGTTTCACACTGTACGTGAATAAGTTTTCAAGTGTACTTGAAAACTTTATGTTTTCACTGCGACTTCTTAACCAATTGAACTTGGAAACCATTTTGTTTAAAATGTCTTCACGCCACTTGCAGAAGAACTAAGCATTATACAGTCACAGTCGGTAAAGCTGACCCAACTACCACTGTTCTACTGTGCCCTTTCTGCCAGCACGTCATAGAGGGCTGGTATCGTTTGAAATTTTGGGTTTCAGAAGGAATGACGGGCTTAAGTTCATGATGACAGACGAGGAGGGAGTTAAAAAGTGTTGGCAAAAAGGTCTATCAATCTGTCTATTTATTTATAGGCAGACGCCTTAATCCGTAAGGGGTGGCCAGAAACAAATCTCCACCAGGTCGCCCTGTCCCCTTCCATTTCGCTGCCCTCCCTCCAACTTACACCACCTCTCTCATATACTTCTCTACTCAATCCCTCCATCTCATCTTCTGTCTCCCTCCCTCGCCTCCCCACGTCACTTCCATACACTCTCCTAGTTAGTCTCTCACCATCTTCTCCATATGGCCAAGACACCCTAATGTATTTCTCCTAATGCTTTCTGTCACATCCACGTCGACAACACAACGTCCCTTCACTTCATTTGCCAGTCTGTCTTTCCATGTAGCTCATAATGCACCACTCAGATAACTGATTTCCAATGCTGTCACTCATGACTTGTCTCCTTCCAACCAGGACCCAGATTTGCTTCCATTCGTTATAGTGCAGATCACAGTATTGTCATGCAGTGCCTTTTTTTTGCTTCCATGCTCACTTACTGCTGTCAGGGATTATGAAACCTTTATTCCCTGCTGTACCATTTCAAGCACTTAATCCTCCAAACTTCCATCCTCACTCATCACATTTCCCAAGTACTTAAATGCACTCACGGTTTCCATTTCGTCACTATCCAGCCACACTATCAAATGAGGTGGTATCTAGGATTGCCACCACCGGCAGGGTAGGGCTGGCGGCACAGGGTCCTCCCGGTTGCTATCAAGCGACTGTGCCGGCAGCGACTGTTGCTATTTCCGCTAATGCTCGTCAGCGAAGAAGCAAAAGTGCGGCTTTATTCTTCACCAACATCCGCAGCCTTACCACAAATTTATACTCAGTTCATTTTTTCCTTCAGTCCATATCCCCTTTGGCCCTTTTCCTCACAGAATCACAAATCTCACCCTCTACTGATATATCCCAATTTTATTTTCCCGGATATCATCTCCTTACAAACTCCTGTAACAAGAGCGGCACCTGTTGTTATATCAAATCCCCTGCAGTTGGCACTATTTTAAACTTCACTTCATCCAGTTTTGATTACCCATTATATAAACTAAATTGTCAAAATATTACCAAATATATTTGTGTAGTTTATCGTTCCCCCAGTGCTTCTTCGGAACCTAGTGTATTTAATTCCATATCCACACAGTTGAGTAACCTTAACCTTGCCCTTAGCACCGAAATAACCATTTTAGGTGATTTTAACATACATAATGTTGAATGGTTATTGCATTCCGCCAGGATTGACGATGCTGGTCTAGAGTGCGAGCTTTTTGCAAAATCATTTAATCTCACCCAGCTGGTAAAGCAACCAACCAGAATACCTGATAATCCTGACCATAATGCCCATCTTTTGGATTTATTCTTGGCATATAATCCAGATCATTACAGGATAAAGGTACTGTCACCACTTGGATCCCCTGACCACAATCTCATCAAAGCCTCATTAGTTAACCACCCCACACCTCCCCATTCTAAACCTGTCAGGGTGACCTGATGGCACTTTGATAGGGCAAACTGGGATGGATTTAGAAATGATCTTGCTGACATTCTATGGCAGTCTTTCTTCTCTAGTGATCCAAATTCCACCCAGTCCCACATTTGCGACTTAATACTAGCTGGTATGGATTTATTCATACCAAGTCAACAGTTCACTAAAAGATCGAACTCTCCAAAATGGTTTGATGGCAACTGTGCCAGAGCAACAGCCCAAAAGTCATTAGCATATAACTCTTACTTAAAATAAAAAAACATCTGAATCACTCTCTCAATTTAAAATTGCTAGAAATCATGCAAAATCTGTATTAAATCTTGCTAAATCAAACTTTCTTCAAAAACAAACATCAAACTACTTAACAACCTAATGACAACAGAGTATTCTGGCCAACACTTAATTCTTTCAATAATAATTTTAGCAAGTCATCTTCCATTCCCCCACTAAAATCTTCAGATGGCGACATTACAAATGACCCGCGTGGGAAAGCAGATATTTTTGCCAGTACATTTGCCCAGAAACTCTACCATAGACGATACCAGCCAGAAAGTCCCAGTACTGGAACTTGACTCTCCCGAAATTGCCCCGCTTAAAATACAGACAAGATACTGTACGTAAAATCCATCCTAGACAATTTACCTACCAACAAAGCTCCAGGCCCAGATGGAATTCCGCCAATTGTTTTGAAAAAGTGTACCCCTGAACTTGCCTCAGTTCTAGCTAAATTATTCAGACTATGCATACGTACTTCTTTATTCCCAAATTCATGGAAAGAAGCCAATATCCACCCAATTCCGAAGAAAGGACGTTCCTCTGACCCATCTGATTACAGACCAATAGCTGTCACATCTCTTGGAAAGGTATTTGAAACATTAATTAATAAGCACATTGTTAAACATCTTGAATCCAACAACTTAATTAGTGATAGACAATATGGTTTTCGCCACGAAAGATCCACCATTGACATACTCAATCTCCTAACTCATACCATCCATCAATCAATTGATCTACATGGAGAAACTCATGCAGTAGCTCTTGATATTTCTAAAGCTTTCGACAGAGTATGGCACCGTTCCCTGCTGTCCAAACTCTCTTGCTATGGACTAACGTCTTTTGTTCCTTTGATTTCTTCATATCTTAGTGACAGGAAAATAAGAGTATAAGTAGATTATGTATATTCCAATTTCCACTCAGTTAACGCCGGCGTGCTGCAGGGGTCAGTTCTGGTGCCAACCCTATTCCTGGTTCATATTAATGATCTCTTATCTGTCAACCACAATCCCATCCATTCATACGCAGACCACTCAACACTACATAATTCATTCCCACTCAGACACCCATTTACAAAGCCTACTATCTCTACCTCTCGACTCAGTACAACCATCTCCATAAATCAAGACCTATCTACGATCAGTGAATGGTGACAAAACAACCTTGTCTCTTTTAATGCTAGTAAAATTAAATACAGTATATACAACTAATAGACAGATATTGCCAGATTCGTACACTGCCTTCGGTGCCACTAATATTCCCATCTCCAAAAGTATTGAAATCTTGGCGTCTCACTTAACAATGCCCTCAGCTGGACCCCTCATGTCAGATCACTTGCTAAAACCGCCTCTAAGAAACTTGGATTATTGTACAGAGTCCGTAACTTCTTCGCTGATGAGCAGATGGCTATAATTTATAAGTAATGTGCACTCTCAGCTTGAATATTGCTCACCCTTTTGGAATGGATGTGGAGAGGTTGCATTAAAACAACTAGATAAAATTCAGAACAAAGCTGTTAGAATTATTAACAATCCTGCCATTACAAATAAACTACCTCCCCTGCAAGTAAGAAGGAATGTTGCCTCCCTTGGAGTATTTTACAGATTTTTTTTTGGCAAATGCTCAGACGAAGTAGCATCCATGATGCCACCTCTCCATGCCTTCCCTCGTGCTACTTGGGCATCTGGTAGCGCTCATGACTGGAATGTCACTCAGCCATATTGCAGAACTTCTGCCTTTCAGAATTCTTTCAATCCCCGAACTACATCTCTCTGGAACTCGCTTCCCCAGAGTTGTTTCCATCCGAATCTAAACCCACAGCTGTTCAAGTCTAACCGTTACAGATATTTTATGAGCAGAGGACACCAGTAATCTGGTGTATGGATTATTATTTTTTGCTTTGTTTTTCCTTCCTCTGTTCTGTTATTAAAAAAAAAAAAAATGCCTAGGTAAACTCTTTCACCTTTGTCTTCCAACTTGTACATTTTCTTCTGCCTGAAAGTTAGTTCTCATTCACTCTGTCCCAGTGAAGGGTGACCATTCCCATCCCACTTACCATCACTCAATTGCTTTAACATCCTGTATCTCTGTGAGTTTTTAAATCTATTCCTAACACATAAAATATTAAAGCATTTTTCCTCCCACAAGCTTCTTTCTGGTCGTTGATATGGGTTCCGACAGGGATGCTCCACTGACGATCTTCTAACCTGCTTTCAGACTCCTAGTCATCTTTCTTTCGGCACTCTGGCGAAAGCTTTGCCTTTGCACTTGACATCGCAAAGGCTGTCGATCGAGTCTGGCAGAAATGTTTAATATTCAAACTTGCCCTCTTATCAGTTTCTATCCTATCTGCACCTTCATCTCTAGCTTCCTTTCTGGTCTTTCTGTAGTTGTTGTAGATGGTCACTGTTTCATTGAGCCATCAGTAGTGGTGTTCCACAGGACTCTGTCCTGTCACCAACTCTCTTCCTCCTATTCATCAGTGACTTTCTAAGCTCTACATCTAACCCTATCCACTCATATGCTGATGACTCCACTCTTCACCTTTCCATTCGCTTCTCTGTGTGCCCATCTCAGCAGTTACTTCAGCAAACAAGAGATGAGACTATGGGAAACCTAATGTCTGACTTGGCTCACATCTCCGATTGGGGTAAAAATAATCTTGTTCTATTTAATGCTTCAAAAACTCAGTTCTTACATCTTTCAACCCAACAAAATCTTCTGCAGGAGTATCCTCTAATTTTTAACAACATCCAACTCTATCCTGCACCATCTTTAAACATACTTGAGGTTTCATTCTCTCGGGATTTATCTTGGAATGATCATATTACCTTTCTTGTAAAATCTCCTTCCAAGAGATTAGGTGTGCCACGCCGACTGTGTGTCTTCTTTACCCCGGCACAGTTGGTAACTTTCTACACAGGTTTTTTCACTCCCGTATAGAGTACAACTCTCACATGTGGGAAGGCTACCCACACACAGATCTTCTCAATAAAGTGGAGTCAAAGGCTTTTCGTCTCATTAACTCTCTGCCTCTTACTGGCTCCTTTCAACTTCTGCCTCTTCACTGCTCTCTTGCATCTTTGTCTCTTTTCTATCGTTACTTCAATGGTCATTTCTCCTCTGAACTTTCTTGTTGCATCCCTCCATCATCACGGAGGGTGCGTAGCACCCATCTAGCAGCAAGGTATCATCCATTTTTTATCCAACTCTTTAATGAAAATGCTAACCATTACTCCCAGTCCTTCATGTATGCAACAGGTCGACTCAAGGACTGTCTCCCTCTATCTGTATTTCCTACTGCCCGTCATTCAAACGTAGTGTGTCCAAGCATCTCGAAATGAACTGATCTTGGATACGGCTTCCTGTTATCTTGTTCTAGTTTTATTGGCGGGAACAATCTTGCAGGCTTCTGGCCATTGGTTCCTTCTTCCTTGCATAAAAAACATTGCATTCAGTGACTTCATTTTTTTCGAAGACCACAATTTTACTCTCTTTTACATTCACCTTTAAAATTTGTTTCTTATACCCTTCCAAACTCATTCACCAAACCATCCTGTAATGGAAGTGGGGGGTGACGCCTCATTCATATCCCTCCTTCTCCCTCTCTGTTATTAAGATATATGAAAGGTCATCATCCACTTTGGGGTAAGAGTGAAGCCAACCGTTAGAGGTCATGCTGGCCTCTTTAGTGGAAGATGAGGAGTTGGGCATTTTGAACTCCAATAAAATGACTTTTTTCCATAGCTAGATTGCGACTTTTACTGCCATTGATTCGTCCTTATCTTCAACTGATGCTGTTTTAGATTTTACCTGGGATGTGTTGCCAAACCTATATGGCAGTGACCATTTTCCGTTACTCTTAACTCCTAGTGCAGGTGGACCTCAGCCTCGTCTTCCTCGCTGGCTTATAGATAAGGCTGACTGGCCACTTTTCAGGGAATTAGGTTCCATTGCCCTTTCTTTCAGTGAATTTGGCTGACGTGTTGCACTTCACAGCTCTGTTTTTTATTCCAAGAATGAGGGGTCAATTTCCTAAATGTCCAGCTCCTTCATGGAATTCTGCAGTTCAGCAGTGAGAGCCAAGTGAATCACCTTCTCTCGACTTCGTCATTACCGTGGGGATCCTCAGTATTTAATGGTGTTTTGGAGGGCACGAGCTCATATGAGGTGGGTTTTAAAGGAGGCCAGGCATTCATCCTGGAAGGGTTATGTTTCCTTCATCAATTCGAGAACTTCCCTAACTGAAGTGTGGACCTGTGTAAAGAACATTTCAGGAAAATTTACTATTCCCTCCTCTTCTGTTTTATCTGCAGCAGGTGGAACTGTGGTTGATCTTTTTGCTGCTGTAGAGTTGCTTGATGATCATTTTTTCAGTGTGTCATGGAAGGATGCAGATTCTCCTTCGGCTTGTCAACATGGCGCCAAGTGTCTCGTGGTCTCAGTTTTGCCTCTTTTGGGGGAGAACCTTATAATCTCCCCTTTCCCATTTCTGAATTCCAAGCAGCTCTGTCGCAGTGCCATGATTCTTTTCCTGGCTGTGATGATATTCCTTATGCATTTCTATGGCACCTCACTGATGTGTCCCTTTTCGTTTTTACCGTCATTACTTAATAAGATCTGGTGTTCTGGTGAGTTTCCGGCTTGTTGGGGTATTGCAGTAGTTACTCCAATCCCCAAACCAGGTAAGGACCACCTACAGGCGACGAATTATCGACCCATTTCTCTGACTTCTTGTATATATAAGGTTTTGGAAAAGATGGTCAGTGTTAGGCTTGTGTGGTTTTTGGAGAGGTGAGTTCTTATCTCATATCCAGTATAGTTCTCGAAAAATGCGATCTACCTCTGATGCACCACTGTCATTGAAATCATCTCTCACCGAGGCTTCCTCCACTAACCAACACCAGGTCACGGTCTTGTTCGATCTAGAGAAGGCATATGACACTACCTGGTGTCATGGCATATTACTTTCTCTTCATGAATTTGGTCTTCATGGGCGCTTGCCTATTTTTTTTTCAGCAGTTTCTATCTAACCGTTATTTAAGGGTCCGAGTGGGAGGAGTGTTTCTAATGTCCGTGCACTAGAAGACAGAGTACCCACAGTGAAGTATCCTTAGTGTTGTTCTCTTTGCTGAGGCTATCAACAGCGTAATGAGTGAACTTCCTGATGGTGTATGATTCTCTGTATATGCTGATAACCGCTCAATTTCCTCCACCGTATCTAGAATGTCTCTAGTGAAGAGAAAGTTGCAGCTGGCACTTAATATAATTTCTGACTGGGCAGAGTCTCGTGGCTTCCTTTTTTCTTTAACGAAAACATTGACTCTGCATTTTTTTCATCTTCAGGGTGTTCAACCATACCCTGACTTGTATCTCTATGGTCAGAGAATATCCTGTGTGGAAGAGATGCGGTTTCCGGGTCTTCTGTTTGACAGACTACTAACCTGGGTTCCTCATATTCGTTGTCAAGGTGGCTTGTCTAAAAGCTTTGAGTCTTTTGAAGGTTTTAGCTCATACCTCTTGGGGTGCTGACCATCAGACCCTCCTCCTCTTGCATAGGTCTCTTATTCTTTTTTAACTTGAATATGGGTATAAGGTCTAGTCATCTGCAATAGATACCCGTCTCTAGTTATTAAATCCTTGCATCATGCTGGTGTACGTCTGGCAACCAAGGCATTCAGGTCATCCCCGATTTTAAGTTTGTTGGTGGATGCTGATGTACTCCCCTTGGTTCTGCATCGCCAGTCGTTGATGATGAGGTGTTGGTATTGTTTTCGATGCATTCCAGACTTAATTTCTTGTGCCATCACTGTCCAGGATTCTCAATCTTCTATTTATGAAGCCCGTCCTAGTTTCGCGATGCCCTTTGATTACAGGGTCCGGTCCGAGACTGGCAGTTTGTCCACATCCGATCTCAAGGGTGGGTTTTTGGTAACTTCCTCGTGTGACATTTTGTAGGCCCGTTGTTGGTAAAAAGGGCCCACTTCTGTCTCAAGTGTCCCTTTCTCTCTTTTTAGAACTTACCTCCATTCTTGAGGATTCTGTCCCCGATCTATACTGACGAGTCTAAGACTGATACTGGAGTAGGCTTTGGTGTTGTCTTCCCTTTCTTCAACAACGGTGGTAGCTTTCTTGGTATTACTTCAATATATATGGCAGAAATTACTGTGATTTTATATGCTATTAAAAAGTCATGTTTACTCTCCCCCAATCTGCTTTTGTGATTTCCAGTGACTCATGTAGTGCACTGTCTGTACTGGAGTCTTTTAACCCGTGGATTGCCAGCCACAGCTCAGGCTGGGAAGCGTCCCGTTGTGAGCCAGAGCTCAGGTTGTGCTGCCTGTGCATCAGTGCTAACTACTCCACCCCTACACAAACTTATGCATGGCGCTATGCAAAGACAGTGAGAGATTTTTTTCTTTTCACCAGATGATGCCCTGGATGTTTGTCAAGTTTATAATAAACAAAAACCAAAAAAATATTTTTTATTGTTTTTTCCACCACTCCCTTGTGTAAACTTACACATGGCCCTATGCAAAGACAAAGAGAAATTATTTTCTTTTTCATCAGATGATGCCCTGGATGTTTATCTTCAAGTCAAACATCAACAAAAACTAAAAAACAAAACTTTTTTTCCTTCATTTTTTGCACACCACGGGGTTGGATGAAAAAAGGTAATTGCCACAATCCACGAGTTAATGCATCCCATCCATTGGTTTTATCAATTTTAGAGTGGCCTTCTCTCCTTGGCTGTCGTGGCTGTCATGTGGATTCTGTTGGGTTCCCCCACATGTTGGTGTGGTGGGCAATAAGAGGACAGATACATTAGCTAAAGCTGCGTCATCTCAACAGCCCCCAACCGACTACCCGACCTTACTTGCGGTATGCGATTCATACGTGTTGGCAGAGACACTGGGATGGTGTTGCTCATAATAAGCTAAAAGTGATCTTTCAGAGTTGTTGTGCCAAGGGTTCTCCCCTCCATGTCTCGGCGATTGGAGATGGCTCTTACCAGGCTTTGCATTGGGCGCTCTCGGCTTACACATGGGTTCCTGATGATTGGTGGGACTCAACTGTAATGTGATGATTGCCTTGTTCCCCTTACTGTCCATGAGTTGATGGTCGAATGTCCAACTCTGGGCGACCTACGTCAGAGATTCCTACATAGGCATAAGGGAGCAGATGGTGTCTACTCTCTGTCGTCGATGCATGGTGGAGCCTCCAGAGATATTACTGATGTTTTTAGTTTTCTTCAGGAGTCGGGCCTCCTTCCACTTTTATAAGTAATTGATATTTTATAAACTATTCTTTTGTTATTTTTCAGTGTTTTATTTCTACTAATGGGTATTAACTTAGTGCTATGGTACTCCGTTATCAGAGTAACCCTACACTGAGTGGCAACCCAAATGATTTCCTGTAAACCAGGAAAGCATTTACAGTGCTGGGTGGTAACCTTATAACCAACCAACACATGTTCCCTACGTGACAATAAGTGGGTTGGCAGTCGGTTAGTGCCCCTCTCCGGAATGCAACTACCTAAAAATACAAACAACAAGCCTCGGACCAGGACCAACCAAAAGGTGATGACTAAGGACAGAACAAAGGACATGGTACGGATAGCTACGTGGAAACTAAGAGGTGCAAATGATGAGGTGAAGGAAAAAGAGATTGTCCAGGTGCATGAGGGTGCAAAAGTGGATGTATGTGGATTAACTAAAACTAAATGGAAAAGTGAGAGTGTGAGAGAATGGGAATATTGATGGGGTATATGCGTGGGAGTAGGAGAGAATGAGAAGGCAAAAGAAGGAGTGTATATTGTAGTGAGTAACAGATTGAAGAAGAATATAAAAGAGTATGGATCACTTGGCTTAAGAATTGTGTGGGTAAGATCGATAGCTGGACTACAAATGTGGGTGATTGTGCACGTGTATGCGCCAATGCAAGATCGTGCATGCAGAGTGGGAGAACACTTCTGGAGAAATGTGGAATCGTGCATGGAAAAGTTTGAAAGGAAAGAGAGTTTTAGAGTGGAGATATGGATGGAAAAGTAGGGAATGGGAAGGTGGATGGAGTAGTTGGTGAGCGGGGTGTGCCTGCAGAAATGGATGAGAATGGCAGTGCTCTAGTGGACATTTGTGCTGGGAGGGGGTTGGTGATTGCCAACACCCTCTTTGGGCACAAAATGATTCATGGGTATATGTGGCGAGTGATGAGAAGGGTGGATGATGAACTGACTCAATGGAAGGCAATGATTGATTATGTGTGTGTGTGGATGAAAGGATGAGAAAGTGTGTAATGGATGCAAGAGTATATAGAGGTTGTGGGAGCGGACTTTCTGACCACCACTTGGTAGTCGTCAGAATCAAAGTAAAAGCGAAATGGAGAAATAGAAGAAAGGAAGGGCAGGAGGAAGTAGTTCACACAAGGAGACTGAAAAGTTTACAAGAGGATGGAAGAAAGGCAGAATATAAGAGGTAAGTGGAGGAGCCACTGGGAAAATATTGACTGGAGCAAATGGGGGACGTGGAAGGTGTGTGCAAGATATTCACAAAAGAAATATGTGCAACATGGAAGGTGGTGTGTGGGGGTGAAGATAAGACAGAAGGGAGTGCAGGGAACAGCATGGTGGAATGAAGAGGTGTCAGAGGCTATGGCACAAAAAAAGAAAGCATATAGTGAGTGAATGAGAAACAGGGGCGTGGAAGAAGTCTGAGACGGAAGAGAGAGCTATATGTAGAGGGGAAGAGAAAAGTGAAAAGATTAGTAAGAGAAAATGAAAAGAAAGTGGATGAGGAATTTGGAAGGAGTTTGAGTGTAAAGCGGACGGACTGTAAGAAAATGTTCTGGAAAGAGGTGAAAAGAGTATGACAGGGTGGAAGTGAAGTTAGCAGGGGAGTGAAAGATAAAGAAGGAAATTACCAGTGGAGAAGGGAGAAAAACTGAGCAGATGGAAAGAACACTTTAAGGAATTATTGAACATAGAAAATGAAAGTAATGTGAGTATAAGTGGCTGGGGAATGGCTGGGAGAAGGAGGGAGGTGAGAGGAGAGGAAGAAATCAGTATGATGGAAGTTGTGGAAGCAATGAAGGCAGTTGAAATGGGGAGAGTCCCAGGAATTGATGGGAGTGTGTGGTGAAATGCTGAAGCATGGGGGAGAGATAGTAGTAGAATGGATGTGGAAGATGTGCAGATTGGCCTGGGAGGAAGGTAGAGTCCCGAAGAATTGGAAGTTAGGTATAATTATTCCCCTGTACAAAGAAAAAGGGAAAAACAAGTGTGTGGTAATCATAGGGACATTTTTCTTCTTTGTGTAATAGGAAAAATGTATGGTAGGATACTATTTGACGAAGTTAGGGAAATAACAGAGGAATTAGTTGGAGAAGAACAGGGAGGTTTTAGGAAGGGAAAAGCTTGTGTAGATCAGATATTCATTCTTAGATCTTTGGTGGAAAAGTTTCTAGAGAAGGGAAAGAAGTATGCTGCCTTCATGGTTTTGGAGCAAGCATATGACAGGGTAAATAGACAAGCATTATGAAAAGTCTTAAGAATATATGGAGTAGGCGGGAAGTTGTTGAAAGCCGTAAAGAATATGTATGAGGGTCTTAAGGCTGAAGTGTGTGTGGATAGTGAACTGAGTGAATTTTTCTATTTGAAGGTTGGATTGAACCAGGGATGTGTCATGTCTCCATGGTTTTTCAATCTGTATATGGATGGGGTTATAAATGAGATACAAGGTAAAGCAATGGGTGTTGGAGTGGCCCCAATGAGAGAGGGCAGTGTTTGGAAACTCCCTGTACTGTTGTTTGCAGATGATACTGTGATTTTAAGTCAACACAAAGCTGAGCTGCAAGGCTTGGTGGATGAGTTTGGAAGAGTGTGTAAAAAAACGGAATCAAAAGATGAATGTTGGGAAGAGTGCAATTATGGTCTTCGAGAGAAGTGAAGTCATTGCATGTACAGTGAGGTTGGATGAGGAGGAAATGGAAAATGTCAGTGCATTTAGTACTTGATTAGTGTGATGAGTAAGGATGGAAGTTTAGTGGTTGAAGTGCTTGAAATGGTACAATAAGGAAGAAAGGTTGCTGGTTCCATGAAAGCAGTGATGAGAAACAAGGAAATGAGCATGGAAGTGAAAAAGTTACTACATGACAGTATTGTGATATCAACTTTAATGTACGGAAGTGAAGCTTGGACCTTGTTGAAGGGACAGAAGTCAAGAATGAGAGCAGTGGAAGTGAGTTATTTGAGAGGAGCATGTGGATTCATATGGAGAGAGAGACTGACAAATCAGGAAGTGAAGAAGCATTGTGGTGTGGATGTAATAGGAAGCGTTAAGAGAAACACACTGAGGTGGTTTGGCCATGTGGAGAGGATGGAGAGTGAGAGACTGACGAGGAGGGGGGGAGAGGGAGGGGGAGGCCAAGGATGAGATGGAGGGATGGAGTGGAGAGGTATATTAGAGAGCGGGGTGTGAGCTGGGAGCAGGGGAATGAAAAGCCGGGGGACAGGGCGACATGAAGGCGATTTGTTTGTGACCACCACAACACGACCAGGTAAAAGTTAACTCACATTGTCATAATCTTGTAAGTGGGGGCGGAGGGACATTTGGTTACAAGGTTGTGACAATGTGAATTAACATTTACCTGGTCGTGGTGTAGTGGTATGCTGCCTGACTCTCACCTGAGAGTCTCGGGTTCGATTCCCGGCATATTGGTAATACATCATTCACCTTGTTGTCCGGGGGCATATGACCCTGGCAGTTGCGCTGCCAGATATTTATTATTCTCAATCAATCAATCAACATTTCAATTCCCCTTCATTTTCACTATAACGTATCACCTCCAAACAACAGAACAGGAAGATTCCAAACGCTGCCCTCTCTCATTTGGGCTGCTCCAACATCAACTGCACTACCTTATTTGTCATTTATAACTCCATCCATATACAGGTTGCACAACCATGGAGACATGACACATTCCAGTTTCAGTCCAACATTCAGACAAAAAAATTAACTCAGTTCACCATCCACACGCACTGCAGCCCTAGCACCTTCGTACATATTCTTCACGGCATTCAGTAGCTTCCAATTTACTCCATATATTTTTAATATTTTCCACATGCATTGTCTATCCACTCTGTCTTATGCTTTCTCTAAATCCATGAAGGTAGCATATAACATCTTTCCCTTCTCTAGAAACTTTTCCACGAATCATCTTAGGATGAATATCTGATGTATACATCTTTTTACTTCCTGATCCATTCCCGTTCTTTTCCAACTAATTCTTCAGTTGTTCCCCTATCTCTGTCAGTATCGTACCTCAAACTTTGTGCAATTCTCGGATAATAAATTTTATTTCCTGCTCCTTGATAGAAAAATGTCAGTTCAGATTGCTTCTTCATTCTGTGGCGGTAAATTTTCTTTAACTGTGACTGCACGTAATGTGAAAAGTAATGTAGAATACCTATTGGATTATTTTCCTTAATGAAATACAGTATACCTGTCATATCACAATAGACATGATGGTAAAACATCTCCTAGTGATGGGGTCTGAAGGCTCTATGAAGGAAATAGTATGTCCTCGGGAAGGAATTTTTATATTTATTCTTCTGTATTAAGTGGATAAGAATAAGCAATTATGTATATACACTGATACCCGGGGATTTTAAAATGCGTATGATACTGACAGGTAATGGTAAGAGTTTTATGCTAATGATTACAGGGGATTTTAGCACTTATGGGGGAGAAAAAAATGGACATTTAGGTAAGATATATTGACTGGTAATAGTAGTAGTTTTATGCTAATGAATACAAGGGATTTTAGGTACGCAGATCTAGAGGCATACCAGATATTAACTTTATTTTGAATATGCACTTTTTATTTTGCTGCGCCTTTTACCTTGTTGTCTGGCGGCATATGACCCTGGCAGTTGCGCCACCAGATTTTAATTATTTTCAGTCAATCAATCAGTCTAGAGGCATACGCCAATGGTACTGTACTGTACAAAAATATTTCACCCAGTGATTATGTGAGTCTGCAACTACACATTATAAGAAGATTATTACACAATCCCTTGTCATTGAAAAAAATGTAAAACCAGTGACCTACACACAGGCAGCTACTTCCAATTGCAATATATATATATATATATATATATATATATGTATATATATATATATATATATATATATATATATATATATATATATATATATATATATTGTTACATAGCCTATGATTTCATCATCCTTTGTGTAATTCTAACGTACAGTGTGCTGCCTGTTTGATCACGAGCGTGTTCTGCCTCAGTCCCCCCCTTCTACCGTTGTAGTAGAATAAGTCGTCCTTTCTGTTGTTCAGTGCGGGATTGTCAACTCTTTGTCCCCATGGCTTCATTTGCACGTCCTTCTTACAAGTTGTATCAAGCTCTGCTGGCCCCTATATAATGAGCTCAGTCTCTACATTAATTGCCACTTAGATCTACTCCTCATTTTGTTCACATCTCTGTCCTCCCCTGTACCGTTATTATTATTGTGAGTGCTCCGGAAGTCTCCAACCATCTAGCAGCTGTGTAATTTGAGTATAAATGTTATTGCATTTTGTTCTAGTACTGTGTAGCATAAGGTTAATTCTTGGGCCTGGTAAGGATTTTGTAATTTATGTAGGATTCATTTTGTCAGCCAGTTTTAATATTATTTTGTATCTGTAATAATTTATCTTGCATTAACTGAGCATTACCCAGTGTATTTTCATTTATCAGGGCTGACTTAGGTAAATTTACTCTCGCTAATTTCATGTTAATAGAAGCTATTGCAGTTAACCATATATTTAACCTGTTTTTGCCATTACATTATCCTTATGAGTCCTGAATGTTTTGTTGTTAGTTTGAGCATTAAACTTTAACTTGTAATTTTACCTAACTCCTTTGTTTTGAACCTGGAACTTTACGGGACAGTAGTGATTTTTAGTATTCTCACTTAAAGTGTACATTATCTTTCTCTGTTCCGTAACAAAAATTTGGCGACCTCATATCAGGATATTCAGGATATTATCATAAGGATATTGCTTGATATTTTGTGACTTTTACTTATTCATGATGTCTACTATTACTACACTTGATGAAGCCAAAGATTTTTTGTCAAATGTGCAAACAGTGTTGGATGTAGAAAACAGAACAAAGAATGAACTTAAGCTTGTTGCTCAACAATTGGGAA
Source organism: Coenobita brevimanus (assembly GCF_032717465.1). Lineage (NCBI taxonomy): Eukaryota > Metazoa > Arthropoda > Malacostraca > Decapoda > Coenobitidae > Coenobita > Coenobita brevimanus. Next base: position 43,699,704 of record NC_136999.1, on the reverse strand, counting down.
TTGCTGTTCGCTCTCATCATTCTAAAGATCAAATTGTTGACATGATTAATGAAAGCTTGTTTAATGTAACTCCTCCAAATGAGCAAACGCAGATTGAATTAGCTAAGTTACAGCTAGCCCTGCAGGAGGCTCGTGTGAAGGAAGCTGAATTTCAAGCAAGTGCTAAGGAGGCTGAGTCTCAGGCTAAGGAGGCTTGTGTTAAGGAGGCTGAGTTTCACGCACAAGTTGAACTTGCTAGGATTCAGGCAGACCATGAGTATCGCATGAAACAAGGTGGAACTGGATCATCTAGCTCTGATGATTTTGATGTGGCTAAAAATGTTAAACTTGTCCCTCCTTTTAATGAATCTGATTTAACAAAGTATTTTCAGTTGTTTGAGAGGGTAGCTACAGGTTTTAATTGGCCCAAAAAGTATTGTCCAGTACTCCTTCAAACCAGTAAAGCTCAAGTAACATGCATCTTTGCCTCAGATTGAATGTGATAATTATGATGTAGTTAAGAGCTTGATTCTTAAGGCCTATGAGCTTGTTCCTGAAGCCTATAGAGTAAAATTTAGGACGACTTACAAGCAAGATAATCAATCCCATGTTGAGTATGCAAAAATCAAAGATCTGTTAGAGCAGTGGTTAAATTCTAAGAATGTGGATTCTGATTTTGGTAAATTTAAGCAGATGATTTTGCTGGAGGACTTCAAGAGGTGTATTTATAAAGATGTAAGCCTATATCTTGATGAGAAAAGAATAGATAATTTGTCTGATGCTGCAGTTTTAGCTGATGAATATGTTCTCACTCACAAGAGATATTCTAGAGTAAAAAGGAAAGCTGAGAGTAAGTACGTTGCCTCTACTCAGAGTACAGGTAACAGGAATGAGAATAAAGATGATGTTTCTCAGGAAGTAAATACCAGCTTCACCTCTAGATTTCAGAAAAGTAAAAGTACTTATTGTAGTAAGGTTGGTCATACTACGGAGAAATGTTTCAGGAGATAGCGTGATGTGAACAAAAAGGAGTCTTTAAATATTCAGTCAATTGGTCTAGTGTCCACCCTTGAGAGTTCCCAGAATTCTTTAACTGAGTTAACTGAACCTGCTTTGAGGGGTAACTTAAATTCTCATGATGGAGCTCCTCTTTTGAGCTGTAACGTGGGTGACACTCTCAAGAGTTCATGTGCTAATTTCCTGTCTGATGGTTTTGTCAGTCCTCTGGACAGTAATGACAGGAAATCAGTTAAAATATATCGTGATACAGGTGCTTGCCAATCCCTTATGCTGACCAGTGTTCTAGGCTCTAATGTTAATTCCTCTAATGAAACTGTAATCTTCAAAGGTGTAGGGAATAATTACTTCTCTGTCCCTCTGTGCAGAGTGAATTTAGAGTCTGGTTTTGTTAATGGTTCCGTTATGGTTGGGTTGGTTGAGACACTCCCAATGTCAGGTGTAACTTTCTTACTTGGAAATGATATTGGTGGAAGTCAAGTGTGTCCAGCTCCTCAGTTGTCTAGTGAGCCAGTGGCTGCGACCCAGGATTGTGGTGTCCCTGATGTGTTCCCTGCATGTGCTGTCACTAGGGCTAAGTCTAAAGTTACTGGTGATTTAGAGGATAATGATGATGATGATGTTATCCTAGCTGACACTTTTCTTGCTAATTTGGACCACTCACCAGATGAGGCAGTACCCCGTAGTGTTGATAATTTGTCTCGTCAAGAGTTGGTTGAGTTGCAGGTTGCTGACCCTGAGTTGAAAGGTCTAGCTAACTCTGCTTACAGTGAAGAAGAGTCAGCCGGTGCTTCTACTTGTTATTATGTAAAGTCAGGAGTACTTATGAGGAAGTGCAGACCCCCAACAGGATCAGCCGACTGTGAATGGGAGGTTGTACACCAAGTTGTCATCCCTCGTGTTTGTAGGCAGGATATCATTAGAGTGGCTCATGATTCCAGTTTGGCAGGACACCTTGGAGTGAGGAAGACTGTGGCACACATTTTGAAACACTTCTACTGGCCAGGTATCTTCAGGGATGTTTCCTGGTATTGTAAGTCTTGTCACACCTGTCAAGTTGTGGGGAAGTGTAATCAGACCAAAAAGGTTGCACCTCTAGTTCCCATTCCTCCTTTTGAGGCGCCTTTCACCCGTGTGTTGGTGGATATTGTGGGCCCTCTTCCTAAGACTTCTTCAGGATTTTCTTATGTGTTGACCCTGATTGATATGGCTACTCGTTATCCTGAAGCCATTCCACTTAGAAATATCTCAGCAAAGACCGTGGTTAAGGAAATGATAGGGTTCTTCACAAAGTTTGGTCTGCCTAAGGAGGTACAGTCAGACCGGGGAAGTAATTTCATGTCAAATGTTTTCAAGCAGTCTCTGAAAGAGTTGGGCATCACCCAGATCACGTCTTCAGCTTACCATCCCCAGACCCAAGGAGCGTTGGAGAGATGTCATCAAACACTCAAATCGATGCTCAAGAAATACTGTTTGGAACATCAGAAAGACTGGGATAAAGGTCTTCCATTCGTTGTATTTGCCGCAAGAAAATCTCCAAATGAATCACTGGGCTTCTCACCTTTTGAACTACTGTTTGGCCATGAAGTAAGAGGACCCCTTAAGCTACTCAAGGAATGCTGGCTGTCGGAGGAAGATGACGTCAACCTGCTGGAGTATGTGATGAAGTTCAAAGAACGGCTGTCCACTGCTTTACAGCTGGCGAGAGAGAATTTAGGAGCTGCTCAGGAGAAGATGAAGACTTGGTATGATAAGAAGTCCAGGTTACGCCACTTTCAGCCAGGAGATCAGGTTTTGATTCTGCTACCAGTTCATGGGCAACCTCTTCAAGCCAAGTTTAGTGGTCCTTATTTCGTGGAGAAGAAACTCAGTGATGTCAACTATGTCATCGCCACACCAGATCGTAGAAAGATCAAGCAACTTTGTCACAACATGCTAAAGTTATATCACAGGCGGGACGAAAATAATCCAGTCTGCACTGTAGCTGTTCCACCCGAGTCTGCAAGTGAAGCTCTCCCATGCAGTATGAGCCTGAGTGATAGTTTGGGGAAGAATCCTGATATCATGAATGATCTCCAGACTAAGCTTTCTCATCTACCTCCCGAGGAAAGGCAGGAGTTTTCGGCATTACTGCAGGAGTATCCTCAAGTGTTCCGTGCCACTCCAGGAAGAACCATTGTGTTGATGCATGATGTCGATGTTGGAGACGCAAAGCCAATTAAATTGCCTCCTTACCGTGTGAACCCAGTGAAAGTTTCTCTCATCCAGAAGGAGCTTGGCTACCTGTTGGACCACAAGATGATTGAGCCCTGTCAGAGTGAGTGGAGTTCTCCTGTCACTCTAGTCCCTAAGCCAGGTGGGTCACAGCGGCTTTGCATTGACTACAGACGTGTTAATCAGATAACTAAAACAGACACTTACCCTCTCCCTCGTGTGGAAGATTGCATAGACAAGATCGGAAAGGCTAGGTACATAAGTAAGTTTGATTTGTTAAAGGGATACTGGCAAGTACCTATGACTGAACGTGCTAGGGAGATCTCATGTTTTGTAACACTAGGAAAGACTTTTGCATGTTCTGTAATGCCATATGGTATGAAGAATGCACCAGCCACATTTCAGAAGCTCATGAATGTTGTAACAGAGGGTTTGGCAGGGTGTGTTGTTTATATTGATGATGTATTAGTCTTCAGTGACAACTGGAAAGATCACCTATGCCATGTCAGTAAATTTCTTGAGCGTTTGGTTCATGCTAATCTTGTAGCTAATTTATCGAAGTGTGAGTTTGGTCAAGCTAAAGTTCAGTACCTTGGGTATGTAATTGGTGATGGACATGTTGCACCAGGAGCTAAGGTTCAGGTTATAAGTGATCTTCCCAGACCTAAAAGTAGGAAGGAGCTACAAAGATTTTTGGGAATGGTAGGTTATTACCGGAGATTTGTTCTTAACTTTTCAATTCTTGTATCACCACTTACAGACCTACTGAAAAAGGGAGTTAAATTTGTCTGGACTGATAACTGTGAATCCTCTTTCAGCAAACTTAAAGCTATCCTATTAAGTCAGCCAGTGCTCGCTACTCCAAATTTTGCTAAGCCTTTTAAGATGGCTGTTGACGCAAGAGATACAGGAGCTGGGGCTGTTTTGCTGCAAGAGGATGAACAGGGTATTGAACACCATGTATCTTATTACAGTAAGAAGTTCACTCCACCTCAAAAAAACTACTCCACTTTTGAGAAAGAGCTTTTGGCCTTGATTTTGAGTTTACAGCATTTTTCATTTTATTTGTGTTCTGGTTTTGACCCCATAGTCATTTATACCGATCATAGCCCACTGAAATTCCTTAGTAAGTTTAAAGATAAAAATCAGAGATTGACAAGATGGAGTCTCCTTCTTCAGGAGTATTCATTAGATATACAACATGTCAAGGGGAAAGAAAATATTATTGCAGATTGCTTATCTAGACTTTAGACAGATTGTTTTAGAGTAATAAGAAATTTCCTTTGTAAATTTCTTTTTCTTTGTGGGGAGGTGTTACATAGCCTATGATTTCATCATCCTTTGTGTAATTCTAACGTACAGTGTGCTGCCTGTTTGATCATGAGCGTGTTCTGCCTCAGTCCCCCCCTTCTACCGTTATAGTAGAGTAAGTCGTCCTTTCTGTTGTTCAGTGCGGGATTGTCAACTCTTTGTCCCCATGGCTTCATTTGCACGTCCTTCTTACAAGTTGTATCAAGCTCTGCTGGCCCCTATATAATGAGCTCAGTCTCTACATTAATTGCCACTTAGATCTACTCCTCATTTTGTTCACGTCTCTGTCCTCCCCTGTACCGTTATTATTATTGTGAGTGCTCCTGAAGTCTCCAACCATCTAGCAGCTGTGTAATTTGAGTATAAGTGTTATTGCATTTTGTTCTTGTACTGTGTAGCATAAGGTTAATTCTTGGGCCTGGTAAGGTTTTTGTAATTTATGTAGGATTCATTTTATCAGCCAGTTTTAATATTATTTTGTATCTGTAATAATTTATCTTGCATTAACTGAGCATTACCCAGTGTATTTTCATTTATCAGGGCTGACTTAGGTAAATTTACTCTCGCTAATTTCATGTTAATAGAGGCTATTGCAGTTAACCATAATTATATTTAACCTGTTTTTGCCATTACATTATCCTTATGAGTCCTGAATGTTTTGTTGTTAGTTTGAGCATTAAACTTTAACTTGTAATTTTACCTAACTCCTTTGTTTTGAACCTGGAACTTTACGGGACAGTAGTGATTTTTAGTATTCTCACTTAAAGTGTACATTATCTTTCTCTGCTCCGTAACAATATATATATATATATATATATATATATATATATATATATATATATATAGATATGACTGTGTTCAGCACTTATAGGGGAGAAAAAAAAACGGATATTTAGGTGGGGAAAGTATGCAATCGATTCCATATATAGATAGATAGATAGATATTAGGGTGTTCAGCACTTACTGGGGAGAAAAAAAAAATGGTTATTTAGGTGGGCAAAGTATTTAATCGATTCCACTTTGCAAAGAAAGCATTCAAGCAAAAATTTCTTTTTCTTTTTATCAATGCAAAGTCGTGCCTCACTACCCCTGTATTCTGTAAATCTAACTGATCTGAGTACGTGAAGGGTATGGTGAGAAAGGTAAAAATAAACAATGTGGTACAAAAAGAAACAAGACTTTTGAGCTATACAACAAGCATAATCAGTTTATTACATGTTGGGATATTTTGGTCTAGTCGTAGAGGGCTCTGTGGTGTTGCGCCACATGGAAGATCAGCTGTCATTCTTCTTCATTTTTCATTAGGCCACTGTTGTAGTCCATTGTCAGTTTGACTGCCTGCTCAGAAGCGTCACTGACCACTTTGAGGTGGGCCATGACATCAGGAATGGGGCAGAGGTCATTGATGCTTGTCTGAGTATCCAGCTTTAAACAGTGGAAGAGGTTTATCGACTTGTGGGTGACAAACTTAGATATTCTCAGAACTGATGCCGTCTTCATGTTCAAACTGCTCAGACTCTTCTTCCTGGGCAGTACTGTGGTCATATTTTTAGCATTTCCTGATTTTCCTCAGCAGAGACTTTGTCAGAATACATGGCTAGTGTAGCCAGGTCCTCACTGAGGTACCAGAGGTGGCTTTTGACTTTCTCCAATGCGTTCTTTGCTACAGTGGGATCCACCTCTTTGAATTCTTCAATCTTCACCAGGAGATTGAGGTCATTGATTGGAGCGTCGACAGCATTTGGGGCTTCAAACCAGTGCATCACATAGATGGTGACATGGAAGACACAGATGCATTTGATGGCCTCCTTTTGATGCCATGTGAAAGGGAAGGAGGCTGCATCGTTCATTTTTTTCTGAAAAAGTTAGATCTTGAAGCAGTAAAGGCCTTTGGCCATCTAACGTGATCTGCGATAGGCACCTGGACAGTGAAAGGTCATCCGTGCTGGCTTCTTCCCGAGAAAAGCCAATGACGGCTGGAGGAGCTCAAGGTAGTCATCACGGGGATGGGCACGATCCATGTGGGTGAGTATGAAGTGTTCAATGTCGTCGGCTCTGTTGGCAGTCCACGACTGAGATTCTTCATCTAGGTCATCATAGCAGGGATCGAAGGAATATGTGTCAATTTTGTTCCAGAACTCTTTGAACTGACCGAAGAGAGGAATTTCAGAACCAGAAGAAGAGAAAAAGAGGTCAAAGATATCTGCAACTATGAGTTCACACATGTGGTCCCTGCATGCCAAGAACAACAGTGGGACTTGGAGATCTCTTTCAATAACAAAGCAAGCTCCGTTGTGATCTCCAGTGTTATACGGTGTAGTATCAAAACAGAGCCCTGCAATCCAGGGCTTCACTTCCGGCCATTCATCTAGAGTCCTTAGCACTGCCACTCCCTTTGCTTCGCCCGTTCCAGGAGGGATCTTATGGATCACCAGGATCTTCTCTGTACCAATCTCTGTAACAACAATCGTCAGGCGATCACTGCTGCTTCTACCATCAATGTTGGGCAAGAGCTTTCCATCAGAATGGAGAAATAATGATGTTTATGGCCGGAATTCTTTTTTGATCTTTTCAACGATATCAGTCCTTGATTCCTTCCGAACAGAGTGGAGAGATCTGACAGACAACATGAGTTCCCGCACGTCAAGCCCTGCTGCGATCAAGGTGGGAGTTACCATTTGCATTGCAACTCGCACTGAAACGAGGCAAGGGTTTGAGACCAAAGATAAAATGCAAAGTTTGGTGTAGCTCCCACCAGTAGTGGAGCAGAATAAACACTTGGCCCTTCAAGTTCCTAAAGGGTTGATTTTTCTGAACACCGTAAAATATATATATATATATATATATATATATATATATATATATATATATATATATATATATATATATATATATATATATATATATATATATATATATATATTATATATATATATATATATATATATATATATATATATATATATATATATATATATATATATATATATATAACCTGCTTAAAGATGGTGTCGAAAAATAAAGACTGAGGAAAAGAAAGTTAAAAACTGTGATCCGTCTATTACAGACAGCAAATTAATTTGTTAAGTAATAAAGTAAATACGAATATCTGTTGCCATTTTAACAACATTACATGTAAGATTATGTGCATAGATCTATTTTTACTACAATATCATACAACCTACCCTCTGAGCTTCACTAACTGTCTGGATAAGATGATTCCGAGTCATGTTCTTGTCTTGGCTGTGAATCTTGCTCTCAAAAACTGCCAGTCCCCAGGGTGCTCGCAGCTGAGGCAGGTCCTGTACCAGTGGAATACATTATTAGCCATGTCCTTCTCTTCTATCTGGCCTTCTACTCGGAGAGCCGCACCCTGGATACATTCTAGTGGGGCTGTCTGTTTTACCCTTTTCACTCTTAATTGGCCCTGATTTTCGTCCGTTTGGAGCTTATACCTTGCAGGTCAGTGGCATAATAGGCCAATACTAGGGCTCTATATCCTTTCCTAACCATCTTTTTGTGACTAGCACCATATTCGAATGTTAAACTCTTGTTCCAGCTCAGTATTCATGATGAAGAGATGGCAATTATAGGTTGTTAAAATAAAACGAATATAGTGACTCTAGGGAAGGGGTGGAGACATTACAGCCAGTCTGCTCTCATATGAAGGAACGCTGCCACTCTTACAACTCGAATACTTAAGTTGTGGTTGTGTGAATTTTGGTGAGCCTTAGTCATGAGGTAGGAACGAGCCTCCTTGATTTTTAGACGAAATTGCTCTCTCATTTGACTGCATCTGGCCATCAGTTAGGCTTCTTGAGGGTTACATATCTTTGCCAGTATATATGAAATCAACTGTAACATGTATACTGCATTCTTATCGTAACATCTGTTCAACATGTGCTATGCACGGTGTAAAATGTACTTTCTGTGATATATGTACTGTATATTAAATATATGAAAAACAAGTCATTGAAACCGTTCCCCAATTATTTCATCTCTATGACCATTATTTCACCTTTTAAAATAATTATTGTGGGACATCTCCCAAATTATAGAAGAAGAAAAGACAACATATACTATACTCATGGGAGACTTCAATGCAAAAGTTGGGAAGTCGAAAAATGAAGAAGTATGTGGGAAAATTTGGAGTGGGAGAAAAGAATGAAAGACGAGAAATGCTGGTAAATTTTGCTGAAATGTTTAACATGAGAATAATGAACACATTCTTCCGCAAAAGAAGTGGGACAAAGTGGACCTGGAGAAGCCCAGATGGAGAAACAAAGAATGAATTAGGCTTCATTATAGCAGATAAGAATAACACGATCACAAATGTCACAGTTATCAACAAAGTAAATATAAGTAGTGATCACAGAAGGGTGGGTTGCACAGCCAGATTCAATTTCAGAAGTGAAAGAAAGAAGATGATTAAAGATAAAAGGATATGCTCCATTAACAGTAAACGAAAACAAAGCAGCCTTTCACTTGGGAATAAGAAACAGATTTCAGGCCCTAAGTAATGCTGAATGTGACATTGATGAGCTGAATGACAGACTAACAAAAGTGCTAAGAGAATCAGCGGAGGTAGTAGGAAAACCTAATACAACCAAAACCAAGAAATATTCAGAAAAGACACTCGAGCTTATGAAATAACGAAAGGAAATGAAAGTAAAAACAAAGACAGACGAAATAGAACGAGCGGAATTAAATATGCTAATCAACAAACAACAAAGAGAAGAAAAATGAAAGAGAAACATGGATCAGATCAAAAGAAACCATAAAAAAATGGTAAAAGTCTGAAACAGGTTCGAAGTAAAATGGCACTAGGAAAGCAACAAATGACATCACTGAAAGAAAAAAAACGGTGAAATAATAAAATGCATAGATAAGATGGTGAAGAGAGTTGAAGAATTTTACAGAGAACTGTATGCATCAAAGACAGTAGTACCAATAGCTAACTTTTCAGTTGACACAAGTGAAATACCTGAGATAACACCAGACGAAGTAAATATTTGTCTTAAAAATATGAAAAGAGGGAAGGCTCCGGGAGAAGATGGGATAGTAACAGATTTACTTTTGGATGCTGGAGTAGAAGTACAAAATAGGCTTTCTCAGTTATTTATTCACTGCATAAAGCAGAAGAAAACTCTCAAAATATGGTGTAATGCAATATTTATTTTACACTACAAAAAAAGGTGACTCAAAAGATCTTAGGAACTATTGACCCATTAGCTTAATGTCAGCCATTTACAAACTCTTCACTAAAGTCCTTACGAACAGAAAAACAACAATTTTGGAGGAGAACCAACCTTGTGAACAGGCAGGATTCCGAAGCGGGTATTCGACCACTGATCATCTACACACAATGAATCAGCTAATTGAGAGGACTACGGAATATAATAAACCACTGTGCTTAGGTTTAATTGATTATGAAAAGGCTTTTGATTCAGTGGAGCACATAGCAATTATAAATTCATTGCGAGAACAAGGAGTGAATGAGAGCATCGTAAAACTGCTTAAAAACATAATATAAAGAGGGAACTGCTACAGTTAAATTACATAAGGACTCAGAAAAAATTAAGATTGATAAGGGCGTGCGTCAGGGAAATCCGGTTTCACCAAAATTATTTACAGCATGCCTAGAAAGTATTTTCAGAAAGCTAGACTGGGAAAACAAAGGAGTGAACATAGATGGAGAAAAGCTAAACCATTTAAGATTTCCAGATGACATTGTACTAATCTCTGAAACAGCGAAGGCATTGCAAGAAATGTTAAATGACCTGAACAGAGAAAGTCTGAAAGAAGGGCTGAAGATGAACCGGAGTAAAAGTAATGTTTAATCCACAAACACCGAAGAGCGTCATCAGAATATATATATATATATATATATATATATATATATATATATATATATATATATATATATATATATATATATATATATATATATATATTGGAGGAAAATTAATAATGAAAATAAGAATGAGACGACTGATCATCGAACACTTGAATGAAAAAGTATAAAGACAGAATAAAATACTCAGAGACGTTACTGACAAAGAATATTTACATTAGTATGTTTCAGCAAAGATACGTGACAGCAATCCACTGTCACGTAACTCAGCCCCAGACAAGAAACGGCACTGCAAACCAGTCCCCGTCAGTCATTTTAGTGCTGACGTATAAACATAACAGTATATCTAGTCAAATATGTCACATAGCAAATATGGAGAAAATCGG